>NC_143053.1:148390000-148690000 GCF_052426305.1 Pelodiscus sinensis
TGTGAGTATCATTGTGGCCTCTGGGGCTCCCAAGGTTGAGTAGCCTTGATATAAAGGGTTCAGTGTAGGCAAAGAAGAGGATTCCAGAAGCCCACCTCCCATCTGCTGTAGCCAGCTCCTGTTCAGATTTGCAATCTTCATCTCCTTTATAGTGTAGGGACTGTCTCTGGTTAGTGACCGTGCTAAAGTTAACTTCTGCAGAGGGAGTGGGACGTGGGGGCATCTACCATTAGGCCTGTCTATGCCTTCTCTTCCATGCTAGATAGTGTAGCTGGCTTTTGTGTCAGGGAACTTGAGCTGCACTCCGCAGCCATATTCTCCTTCCATTCCTGGAGGCATTGCATGTGGCTGAAGCATATACTACCAGGAGTTCTGGTTTGCAGGGTTCATGCTGTCTAGTATTACCCCTGGCTGTAGTACAATGCATGGTTGAGCACACAGTTTATTCCACTGGTAAACTTTGTAAAGTGCTTTTGGATGCATATATCTCAAAGGAACTACATAAATATAAGCACAGTATGGCCAAACTTTAATTTTACAAGATCTGAGAAGAAAAGCAAAACCTTCAGAATATCAGGGTTAAATAAAATTGGGGGCACAAACAAACTGAAATGCCTTTGTGTTTACCACCTTTAAATGATTTTAAAGCAAGTTTTTAATAAAATTCTGATTGATTGTACATACTCCCTTGGTAAATAAGTCTTAAATAATTATCAGAAAGCAGGGAGCATGGCAGGTTTTTTGTTTGTTTGTTTTTTTACTGAAATTCACGTGCCAAACCTGTGCTTAGGCCAAGGGCTCTTACAATAATTGATACTCACTCTAATTATATTTGCTGTTAACTGTTAGAATAAATGAAGAACTGGTTTTCTACAGGTCTCTGCAAACTGTGCTTAATGAATTTCTCTTTCCATGTGGGAGAAAGCCAGCCTGTTGCACAGAAAGCATTATAAACTATATCATATTCTTAAATGTAAGGTTAAGATGCAGTGTGAATAACCGGTATATCAGAAAAGTGTTTGAATGGTTGGTTGAGCTTTGCTCTCAATTTCCTATAAAAAGAAGATGGCATAAAGCTCCAGTGTCAGGAAAGTTTTTCTCAGCTATTAATAAAATACTAAAAGTAAGTTGGGAACTTAACCATAAATCCAAGTATTTAAGCCCATCAGTCATCTCAAAGAATCATCAAAGGGAAGAAATGTTTTAGAAGATCATGTTATGCTTGCCAGACTTGGGCTAGGGCCAAAAAGCAATGCACCTGTTTTCTTTATGCTTGTTAATGGTAATTTATCTAAATCACACTGTGTATCTGTAGGTTAGGTAAATCTCACAAAGCACTGTTGCTTCTCTATACTAAGCAATATTTTGTCAAAGTAAAATGGAAATTAGACTATTTACAACGCATTCAAATTAATCCTCCCTATCACAGCAAGTTCAATTTCTGTCTGCCTAATAGCCAAGAATGTCAGAATTGTATTCAATTACTGAACAAATTGTTTTCCTTTGGATAGGTCAGTGGGAACATAAGGCTACGGCTACACTGCCATTTTTTTGCGGAAGAGGATATGCAAATGACATATCCTTTCTTTTTGTGGAAGAGGTTTTGGCAATAAAAAGCCCCATGTAGACGGGGCTATTTGTTGGGGGAAAAAACCCCTTTTTCACAAGATCCTGTAAACCTCGATTTTTGAGGAATAAGGCAGTGTAGCCGTAGCCTAAGAGAAGATGTCCAAGACTCTGGTTGTGGTCATGCAAGATGCTGCTAAGTGTGGGATCTGCAAAAGGGACGTAAGGGTTATGATACGCAATGTTGCATTGCCTAATTTTTAGATGTTTAGAAAATCACTGGAACAACACTGCAAACCACTGAGCTGATTTAAGCCTAGGGTCCCTAGGCAGAGAATGGAGAGAGACGCCTAAGAATGTGACCCACAAAACCAGCAGGTCGGGGCTAAGTTAGATAATAGGAATTGCTAGCCAGAGGCGAGTGTGCTAAGTCCTGGCCCTTCCACAAATTGGCACTTAAGTCTGGGCCGCTGGGAGGCTCCTAGCCCTACTTAATGATTCACAAATAAAAAATAGCCACTGGAGAAGCCTAAGCTACAGCTTGAGGGAATGAATGAGACACCAGCCTTCATAGAATCATAGAATACTAGGACTGGAAGGGACCTCGAGAGTCTAGTCCCTCATGGCAGGACCAAATACTGTCTAGACCATCCCTGATAGACATTTATCTAACCTACTCTTAAATATCTCCAGAGATGGAGATTCCACAATGTCCCTGGGCAATTTATTCCAATGTTTGACTACCCTGACCGTTAGGAATCAACATCAGGGTAGTCAAACACTGGAATAAATTGCCCAGGGACGTTAAATGGAAATAAGGTTTTAATGTGAGGTCGGATCTTGCACTCTCTCCATTGATTTCAGAGGCATGCAGTATTAGGCCTTTGTAGAAGATTTAGCAGCCTCATATTCTAATAGAGAACTTGAAGTGATTTTTTGTAAATGTGTTGTCGTGTCAGTATCTAATGAAAGACTAAACAATGAAAGCAATACATTTAGTATAGGCCATTCTAGCTAATGGATCAGTTGTGGCTTCTTTAAAGATGTACAGGTTTACAAGTGAATTTTTTGGTTTGGTTTTCTTGGGTTTTGTTTTGGTTTTTTTAGTACTGAAACAGCATGGACAGTAAAAGCATGGACCTAAGAATATTTGAGCCATAGGCTAGGAAATTGAGAGTAGTAATGTGCTGTCAATATTTTAACAACGAGCTTACTCATTCACAATCTTTCCGTTGCCTATGATAAACAATGCACCTCAGTAGTGCAGGTCTGGAGAATCTAATAATCTATTTTTTTATTTAAACAAGACAATAGCCAAAAATTGGGTAATAGCACTGGACAAACTAATTAACTCACCAATGTAACATTTTTTCCCCTGAAAACTATTCTGAGTATTAAAGGTGAAAAGATGGCTGACTAATAATTCAAGCTGATAGAATATCCCTGTGTAGACTAAAATTTCCTCATACTAAACACATTTTTAAAAATGCTTTTTAATTCTGTGGGTTGTTTGTATGCAAATTGCTGCAAACATTTAACACTCACTATTTAAAATTCAGCCTGTTCCTGGGGCACAGAGAATTAAAGTACACCTTCTCTGGCCTTTTCACTCTGGGTAGTGCTAGACTGCAGGGGGTTTTCCCAAAAAAACTCCGCCGTGTCCTGGGAATGCGTTTGCTCTTCTGCTTTTTTTTGTGGAAGAGCAAACATGCTCTTTCGGAAGCCCCTGTATTCACAAGGAAGAAGGGGGCTTTCGAAAGGAGGGGCGGGGTGTTGTGAAATTTGGCCCAGCCTAGATGGTCCGAATTTCGGAAAAGTCTCTTCCAACAAAAGTATCAGAAAAGGATATGCAAAATGCGGAGTGCATTTTTCAGATAGATCCCTGCAGTCTAGACGTATCCTCTCTGTGGTGCCTGTTTATGAGAAAAAAATGGGCTGTGCCCAAAAAAGCTCATGATACCATCTACATGTTTTATTAGTTTTAAAGTGCTACCAGACTATTTGTTGTTTTTTAAGTTTATATATATATAGTCTGCTAACAGATAAAGTCCTGGTAGCTGGGATTTAAGCATGCCTTGCATCGTTCCTCATTTTGTAGGATTAAGAGAACTTGCCATGCACTGCAAATGACTTTTTGTGTGCAGTTGTTTACCTGCAGCTCTAAGCAATGCTTGTGTATTAGTGCCAACGTGGTCTCATTGGAGTTCAGACCTTGGAAAGGAAGGGGTATGTAGAACTGCATGTTTGGGACACACAGGCTGAAGACCTTTTCACAGAATTTGTTTAATATAGCCCATAAATAAAAGCCACTATTCTGTATTATTTTAGAAATAAATTCTGATTTGATAGAAAAGATATTGGCTATGTCTAGATTGGCATGATTTTCCAGAAATGCTTTTAATGGAAAAGTTTTCTGTTAAAAGCATTTTTGGAACAGAGCGTCTAGATTGGCACGGACGCTTTTCCGCAAAAGCACATTTTGCGGAAAAGCGTCCGTGCCAATCTAGATGCGCTTTTCCACAAAAAAGCCCCGATCGCCATTTTTGCAATCGGGGTTTTTTTGCGGAAAACAAATCTGAGCTGTCTACACTGGCCCTTTTGCACCAAAACTTTGCGCAAAAGGGACTTTTGCCTGAATGGGAGCAGAATAGTATTTCCGCAAGAAGCACTGATTTCTTACAGTAGGAAGTCAGTGCTTTTGCGGAAATTCAAGCGGCCAGTGTAGACAGCTGGCAAGTTTTTCCAGAAAAGCGTCTGATTTTCCGGAAGAACTGGCCAGTCTAGACACAGCCATTGTGGTACAAACTACATGCTTATTCAAAGAGGGATTGACCTAAATAGAATTGATTTCTCTTTATATGTCCTGTGTCCCTATGATGTGAAACCTTACTTGCATAGCAAACATTCCTTAAGCTTGCAATCATATGTTTTAGTTTTTGTCCTTGGGGATTTACTAAACTAATTACCCTGCTTTTTCTTCTGCTGTCTATGCTGGGTGCACAGCTGGTTAGTACTCATGCCACAGACAGAGACAGCATGTGGTGAACAGCTGCAGCCTGTCCAGCTACATTGGTTGGCCAAGTACGGGCCGTTGAGAAAAATAAAGGATCCCCCCTCCCCCGCATCCTTGTAGGAAACAGAAGGCCAATTGACAAAGCCAAGGGGATTGCAGACCCCTTCAGCTTGAAAGCTAAGGTCAGTTAAAAAGACAAAAATCAAAGCCAAAGTAATTAAAATGATACACTCATGATCTGACAGGCTGAAAATATTTGGGCAGGTCTCTTGTTAGAGTGCTGGCAGCAGTTCACAGAGTCTGTCATACCAATGGATAGAAAATCAATAGCAAATATAGGCCAAACACAGAGTGCTCGGGAGTATAAATATATCCCTTTGGGAGAGAGCTAGGGTTGCCAATTTGATGACATTTGAAAATCAGATCATCCAGCAGGAGTTCTGGAACATCCCCTGTCCACCTCTTACTCAGAGGTCCCACTGCCATCCACCCCTTTTCTCTTCTCTTCTGTTCTGCCTTTCCCCTTCCTCTCACTCCCACCTACATTTCCCCTAAGCTGCACAGTTGTGCAGTTTTCCATGAAGCCCTGCGTAAGGGCTGTTAAGCCTCATGCAGGAGCTCAGGACCACAGTGGGGAGAGAGCTCTCTCCCCAAGCCCTGAAGCTGCTGGGAATGGTGGAGCGTACATCACCTCCACATTGGGGCATATAAGAAAATTCATTCTGCACAAGGGTGGAAAAACATAAAGGGCACACTGCTCCCATCTCACACCTGGATCGGGAGGGATTTGCCTGAGGGGTCAGGGCTGGGAGCTGCAGCTGCCTGATACAGGTAGGAGGCAGCCCTAGCTGAATCGAGGCTGGAGTATGTGATGTCTTTCCACAGCCCTCCACTTGCACTAATTGGTCTTTGGGTGCCCAGTCATTAGCTTTGACTAGACACTGACAGGCCCCTTTTTTGACTGGTCAAAAAGAGGACACCTGACCACCCTAGAGAGAGGGTCAGTTGGAATCCCACAATCAGTGCTTAGATCTCTCAGTCTCTTTTTTTTTTTAAATATATATACAATGCAATAAGCAAAGGAATCAGCTGTGTGGCTAAGATGCAAACCGTGTCTGGAGTCTCCATAGCAACACAGAGAAACCGACCCTGGAACAAACACAAACTCTAGACTTCATAGGAACTCTCCTAAACACCACACTAGCCAGGGCAGTGTTGCCTCAAGACTGATTCAATCCACTGACAACACTCATATCTACAGTCACATCCAGGCCCCACACCGCGGTGAGAGCTTGACTCCAAATCTTAGACCACATGGCAGTGAAATACACAAGATCACACATGTGCTGCCTCCGGAGCTGGCTCACCACAGGGTATACACATGCCTACCACAATCTGGGAAGGCGTGTCATCATGCTTCCACCGCAGGTATGTACCTCCCTACACTGATAGACACAACCCCAAAACTTGCAGATGGGCATCACCTTCCAGCAAGACTCCCCTATTGTGCCTTGTCACCATGGGCACATCCCTCACAGGACGGGGCACTCACCTAGCCCATCACCCCATCCAGGCCAAGCGGTCTGTACCAGAATCCTGCCTACACATCCAGGAACTGTGAGAGGACCATACATGTGCTCACTGATGATGTTGCATGTATGTTTTATGTAAATCAGCAAAGAGGAGCCCAATCTTACTCCCTATGCACTGAAGATCTCAAACCATGGACCTGGTGCATCTACAATAACATGCCCCTGACTGCATACTATTTAACAGCTTCCAAAACACCATGATGAACACTCTGTGGCTGCTTCTCAAAACAGCACAACTGGGAGATGAACCCCACCAGTCTCAGGGTAATATTCCACAAATAGGGGTATCCACAGATCAACCTCTTTGAAACACTGAAGAATGGCAAATGTCCCCACTTCTGCTCCAGAGTGGGCACTGAACTAGGGTTACTAATGGCTAGCTTCCTCATCACATAGAGTACATCGCTCCTGTATGCATTCTCACCCATACCTCTGATCCCATGAGTCATACAAAAGATACGCATGGGAGATAGGCATATATTATCCTTATCATCTTGACATAGCCCGAACAGACTTGGTTTCCTTACTTTCCTCACCTGACAATATGCGAGCCTCATCTGCTACCTTCGTGACCAGATCTCCTTTTGCAACACCGGAGCCACATGTTGCGCCTGAACCCCGGGACTCTCCAGCTCAAAGCATGGCTTTTTCTATGTTCCAACATGGGGAAGAAACCTGTTCAGACAGGGTAAAACATGTATTTCTAAACAGCTGTTGTCCCACAACCATATATACTTACCTACACACATGGAAAAGATCCTTCTTTTGGTGCCAACAAAAACAGCTGTCTCCTATCAGGGCATCTCTATCTATGATAATAGATTACATGTTGAACTTCAAAAAATAAGGACTAGCCATGAACTCCCTTAAAGTCCACCTGATGGCCATTGTCGCTTTCTATGGACCAGTGGATGGCTCATCCAAATTTGCTCACCTAACCACCAAATGATTCCTCATGGAATCCAGAATATATATCCTGAAGTGCAGCTACCTAAACCACTAAGGGACCTTAACCACATCCTTACAATTACAAGACCACCATTGGAATCCTTGGCCAAGTGTTGATAAAGGTTGCATTCCTGGTGGTGATCATGGCCATATGCTAGAGAAATAGGAGCTCTCATGGCAGAACTTTCCTATGCTATTTGCACAAAAGATAAAATTATGCTGTAACCACACCCCAAATTTTTGCCAAAACTCACCACCACATTCCACATGAATGACCCAGTTCTGTGTCCAGTTCTGGGCGCCACATTTCAAGAAAGATGTGGAGAAATTGGAAAGGGTACAGAGAAGAGCGACAAGAATCATTAAAGGTCTAGAGAACATGACCTATGAAGCCAGGCTTCATGAACTGGGCTTGTTTAGTTTGGAAAAAAGAAGATTAAGGGGGGACATGATAGCGGTTTTCAAATATCTAAAAGGGTGTCACAAGGAGGAAGGAGAAAATTTGTTCCTCTTGGTTTCTGAGGACAGGACAAGGAGTAATGGGCTTAAAGTGCAGCAGGGGAGGTTTAGATTGGACATTAGGAAAAAATTCCTGTCAGGGTGGTCAAATATTGGAATAAATTGCCAAGGGAGGTGGTGGAATCTCCCTCTCTGGAGATATTTAAGAACAGGTTAGATAGACATCTGTCAGGGATGGTGTAGACGGAGTTTGGTCCTGCCTTGAGGGCAGGGGGCTGGACTTGATGACCTCTTGAGGTCCCTTCCAGTCCTATGATTCTATGATTCTATGACCCTATACACTTACCTGCTTTCTTTCCCTAAATCACACAAAGACGCACTTGAATCAACCCTCTTCATATAAGGCCAGCTGTTGCCTTCTACCTTGATTGAACCAAACCATTCTGCAACTGCACAAAACTATTTATCCCCATAGTAGAATGGTCCAAAGGGTCTGTGATTTCCTCCAAATGGATCTCCACCTGCACATACACTTGCTACACGATACATGATAAACGCCTCCCTAGAGGAGTCACAGAACATTTCACTCAAGCTGTAGCAGCTTCCACAGTCTTCCTTTAAAAATGTCCCATTAACAGACATGCAGAGATGCAACCTGGTCTCTGGAGTACACCTTCACGAAACAGTCCACCATCACAGGCAGTCCTATCGCTACTACTGCTGTCAGTCTCGCTGTGCTCACCTCCATAGCCAAGGCATAACTCCAAAGCCCACCATCCTTACTAGGGCTCTGATCTATAGACACCAGGAGTGGAGCACCCACCGGGACACTACTTGAAAAAGAAAAAGTTGCTCACTTAGTGTAGTAACCATGGTTCTTTGATATGTATGGACACTCCACTACCTGCTCTCCTCCACTCTGCTTTGGTTCACCTACTGAATTCTATTGTTAGAGAAGGAACAGAGGCGGCCACATTGTTTGTGCACAAAGCTGGTGCCAATAGCATCACAAGAAGGCTAATGTGAATGTGACATGGCTGGACACTGCTACCAAAAAACTCTTATCGTTAGTGCAAGGAAACACCCATAAGGACACACATTCCATTACTGGAAAAGGTGAATAACTTCTTCTATTCACCTTTTCTTGTGAGTTAGGCAGCCTCCTTGCTTGTGCCTGATCCTTCCCCCTTTTCAATCTTACATGTTTCCAGCAGTCATCTTAGGTGGTAACCAAGGCTCTCCTGGCATGTGGCAGCAGCCCCTCTTTTTTGATTTTATGCCTTAATATAGACTTTGTCCAAGGTGGGAATCCTTTGTATTCAGTTCAAACTTTTCCCACCTTGAATGGAAAAGTACAGCACTCAAAATGGTTTCCACATCTGGTGGCACATGTCTTTGTAGGGCCAATCATAATCCAGGCTCACATGAGATGCAAGACCATTCACAGCTCATGGTCCCAACTACTGGGCCATTAAGCTCCTTGAGTACCACTAATATCCTTCACTTAGACTGTCTAGATTAGTAAACAACTTTATACTTCATATTTCTGACATCAAATAGAGGAATGATACATGCACACAAATAGAATATACACATTCAGGGGATTATAGACTTCCTAATGACAGGTTACATGCCACATTTTTGAAAAAAGCATATTCAAGATGGGCATATTCCTACTTATAAGCATATTTCCATAAAGATGATGGGGGTTCAATGACACAAAATGACATAGTGTATGGCATGTCTCATGGAACACTCTCACTGTATAGTTCTCCCAATAATTTAATAAGTTGTAGGAAGCGGGATAACTGACTATTTGGCAAGCAAGAGACTTTGTTTGATTTTGACACTAATGCAGCATGATGACAAAATGAACCATGAACGGTTGATGCATTCAATTTCTATGATTAAGTTACTGAGATGCTATTATGCTTTGGGAGCCTAGAATAATGATATGACTGCTATAGTAATGGACTGTTTCAAAATCACTTATTTTGGGGGTGTAAGTAGCTACTATTGCACCATTGTAAATATACATATAGACTTTTTAATGTTTGATTCCAGAGTACTTCATGCTCTGATGGCTTTTTGTTTACTTGGGATAAGAATTTCTGTGAGTCTGGAGAGTCCTCTATCTTTCCTCTCCTTAGAGCTTCCCCTCCCACTTTCAGGAATTTGGAACCACAAAGCCCTCCATTAGGACAAATGGTTCATGCAAAGATGGTCCTGTTTTTGTGTAAAGTCTTAGGTACGTTTCTGTCTACTGTAGCACCTACGATAGACAATATATACTCACTGTGGACAATATATACTCAAGTATTCAATTGCTTGAAGCGTACTACAGGCAGTCTCCGGGTTATGTACAAGATAGGGACTGTAGGTTTGTTCTTAAGTTGAATCTGTATGTAAGTCGGAACTGGCGTCAGCCGCTGCTGAAACTGATCAGTTTCAACCGTGGCTGAATCTGGACGCCAGTTCTGACTTACATACAGATTCAACTTAAGAAACCCAGGCGTCCCCAAGTCAGCTGCTGCTGAAACTGATCAGCGGCTGATTCCAGGAAGCCTGGGGCAGAGCAACTCTGCCTCAGGCTTCCTGTAGTCAGCCGCTGGTCAGTTTCAGCAGCGGCTGACTTGGGGACGCCTGGGGCAGAGCAGCTGGGGTGCTGCTGGGTTGCTCCAGCAGCGCAGCTCCTCGGCGCTACTGGAGCAACCCAGCAGCACCCCAGCTGCTCTGCCCCAGGCGTCCTGATTCAGCCGCTGCTGAAACTGACCAGCAGCGGCTGAATCAGGACGCCTGGGGCAGAGCAGCTGGGGTGCTGCCAGGTTGGTCCGGAGCGGCGCTGCGGGACCAACCCGGCAGCCCCCAGCTGCTCTACCCCAGGGGTAGGCAAGAAAAGCCTGGTCTGCTGGGGGGGGCACTAGCTGTCCCGCTGTGGGCGTGCTCCGCGGCTTTGCTCTTGTCCCCCTGGTCTGCTGGGGGGGTCCAGAAAAGCCGCTGGACCCCCCCCAGCAGACCAGGGACACCAGAGCAAAGCCGCCGCCTGGGCGGCTTTGCTCGTTTGCCCGGGAGCAAAGCTGCCCAGGCGGCGGCTTTGTTCGGGCGTCCCTGGTCTGCTGGGGAGGTCCAGCGGCTTTACTGGACACCCCCCCCCCCCCAGCAGACCAGGGAGACCGGGAGAAGCTTTTCTCGCCCCGGAGGACACGGGTGGCGACCCGCCGCCCGTGAGCTCCGGGGCGAGAAAAGCCCCGTTCGTAAGTGCGGATCCGACATAAGTCGGATCCGCGTAAGTCGGGGACTGCCTGTATTTCCTGACCTGAAGGAGGAAGGATCTTAACAATATGAAAATTCAATCTGAAATAGAACATCTGTGCTCTGTTTGAATTTCCTGATTTCTGTGGGTCATATATTTTGTACATAAACATACATTTTTTTTTAGTTAAATAGCGATACAGTAGAAACCACATTTAAATGTGCTCGCTAGCTACAGATGTGGTTGAAAATATATGGAAATCCTTTTATGCAAATAGCTTGCAAGGAATCAACTTAATAAAAAGACAAGAAATGGTTCCATTGGAAAATGGAGATGTTCTGTGTAGAGATCTGTTAAATGCATTTTATTTTCTGTTTACTAGTTTATAAGTACCGTATGTAAGGAAATAACGGAGCCCTCCAAGGATGCACATAAACACACTAAATGAAAGACAGTATGGCTTGTGTGCATTATGGTTGTAGATGTAGATGGTATTTAACTGTATAGCACCATGTAAATTAAATATATTTTTGTCCAGTAGAGGGCAGGGTAATAATGATTTAAAAAAAAGGGGTTGGAAAAAGAATTAGAAAATGTAGGTATAAAAAGGCTAGACCTGATTTTCAGAGGAGGTAAACACCTAGGCTACATCTAGACTGTAAGCCTCTTTCAAAAGATACTTTCAAAAAGCTTCTTTTGCATCTAGACTGCAGCCAGTACTTTTGAAAAAGCAAGCTGCTTTTTCGAAAGAGAGCACCCAGTCAGTCGGGATGCTCTCTTTCGAAAAAGCACAGTTTGCATTACATAGCATCTTTTTTTGAAAGACCAATTTTTTTTTTCAAAAGACCACTTTTGAAAAAAGGCATTATTCCTCATAAAACAAGGTTTTCTGCAGTTGAAAAAACTGACCTGTTCTTTCAATTTTCTTTTGAAAGAACGCGGCAGCAGTCTAGACATGGGGGAAGTTTTTTTGAAAAAACCCTGTAGTCTACACACACCCCTACAGTATTATTCTGTGGGTGTGCAACACTGCTGAAATAAAGTCCCTTATGTATTAGAGATCTTCCTTCATCTTTGGGGCAAAGATTATAGCTTCTTGTTTCTTTCCTTTATTTCAGAAAATATATTGGTTGCAGTTGAAAGCTGGATACATAAAGCCAATGCTATTTTTGCTAGGAATTGCTGCAGCAAAGAAATCACTTTCTACCTTACTCGCCTACTTCAGTGGTTCTTAACCAGGGACACTTGTATTTCTAGGGGTAGGCAGAGGTCTTACAGGGGATGCATTAACTCTTCTAGATATTTGCCAATTTTTACAAAAGCCTTCATGAAAAGCACTAGCTAAATTGGTGCAAACTAACATTTCATACACACAATGAATTATTTATACTGCTCTATGTACCGTATGCTGTAAGCAAGTAGTTCTTAAAGTGAGGTGAAACTTGGGATATGTAAGACAAATGCAATTCCTGAAAGTGGCATAGTAGTCTGGAAAGGTTGAGAGCCATTAACTTAGCCAATTCAGAGCTTTGCAGACTTCAAAGCAGGCCATTTCACTTGTGAGTCTCTTTAGATGATTTACTTACATTTTGGAGCATGAAGGAAGGCCCTGGCTGTGCTCTTTGGCTGGAGCTACAGAGAGCAATGGGAAACCTTTGCTGTGTGCTAAGTAAACATCTTGGTTAAGGAAGAAGAAATTTCTGACATCAAAGGTAGCTGCTGAGCTTTATTTGTGAAAAGTGACAGTGTGCAGCAGCTATGATATGCCCTGGAATGCAGAATGACTGTTTTGCAGTAATGGAGAAATTGTGTAAGATTTGCATTATATGCATTGTAGCATATGGCTTCCCTGCTCCCATGTAAAGGAAGCTCAGAACCTGATTAGTCTTGATGACTTGAGCTGGCAATGGCCAAATAAGGAGAAAACATTGCTTGATAATAATGTACAGACGTGGAATAGCCTTTGATGTCGACTGTTTTTTTTTTTTTTTTTTTTTTAAAGCTATTAGCCTGTTATTTTTAATGTCTTGGCAGTTGTTGTTCCTGTCATCTAACTAGGCCTGTCTCAGTGGGCATCCAAGGGGCCATTGAAAGACTGCCTTTTAGTCCCTCCAAAAGAGCACAAGCTGAAAACATGAGTGAGGCTTTTGTGCACAGACAAAAGACTGAGCTATTGAGAGATGTATTTGACAATGGAAATGAACATTAGATGGGGGTGAGGGAAAAAGAGAGCGAAAACAAATAGATAAACTTGAACTATGAACACAAAGCTGTATGAAAATAATAACTTCATTCAAACTTTCCTTTATGCCTGCTGCAGGGACACCAGGACCTTTCCACGGCTTAAGAACCGTGACAATGGATTTGCCTCTCTTGGAGCTGACATACTTGTGCTATCTCTGCTCAAACTATTATTTTATTTATTTTTTCAGTGCACTAGCTCTATTAGAGTTGGTCTGGATGTGTCTAAAGCTCTGCAAATCTGCAGATAGCTGCTTGATATCTGTGTGTATCTATATCCATGGATGTGGATGCAGTTATCCATGGCTCATTTTTGCAGATACGGATGCAGGTGCAAATTTTGTATGTAGAACCCTGAACATTTGTTGATATCCACATTATATCCATAGGTATCTGCATTTGTGGATATGGATATCCATAGCTGATTTTTCTGTCTATGAATGAGGATACGGATATACATTTTGTATCTGTGCAGGGCTCAAGTTATATTGTCTGCTCTGGTATAGACATTCACTGTCAGATTTGGCTTCCTGTGTTGCTGTTTAAAAATTACACGTTTGGTTGTGAGACCGTTAATATATGCTTTATGGACATTTTAATGTATAGCAGAAACTTTCCTCTCATTGAGTTAAATAGGAACAGAAGGGGGCCTGATCTGTAATAAAATCTTCATGTTGAGCAAATGAGTAAAGAAATAATCATGTCATCAAAACCCATTTGTTTTTGTTTTTTTAAAGAGGGGGGAGGTTGGCTAAACTTGACAGTCCTTGTTAACATCTGTGCTCACATCAATGTGAAGCTTTCAAAGCTCAAGCTGCATTATGTATCATCATCCAGCCATAGCCTCTTGTAGTAGCAGGGCAGAAAACAGCAATGCATTTGTTCTGCTGCCATGGCATGATTAGTGTCACGTCAGGTGGGGCTAATCTCACTCCCCTTTGCCGAAAGGAAATTCCAGCAATATTTCTTCTGTCCCGTGCCAGATTTGGGCCTTTAGAATTGTGCTTCATAGAGTCAGGCTAATAGAGGGTTGTAATTAAGACCATTCTCTCAGAGGGCTGGAGGCAGCCTGGCTTGTATATTTTGCTCATTTAAAGAGATAAAACAAGTGGCAGGAGGAAACTGCTTAGTGTCAATTCTCTTGATTTGCCAGGAACGTCCAAGGATCAGGCTCAATCTCCTGTAGGCTCCTACAGCCAAACTAGGGGATCAGCGGTTAAATCTGGCAGCACAGTTGGCCCGGTCAAAGGGGTACTGTAGCACTCCTGCACCCCAAGTTCCAGCACCTATGCTCCACACCATTCTCGGAAGTGACCAGCATGTTCCTCCCTGCAGCCCCAATGTGTCTGTGAGGTTTCCACACACTGCCCCTGCCCTGAGCGATGACTTCTTGATTGGACCTTCTGGTCTGAAACCTGACACCTGGCAATCCTACTAGAAACTAGTTGCTTGAGCTCAGTATTTTACCTGAATTCTTTCTGTGCACATATTGAACAGTGGGAAAGTACAAATGCTTCATTCGAGAGGTCAGAATTGTATTGCTTCGGCTGTTACGAAATTAATTTTAACTGCTATCCAAAGACTACTCAGAAGTTGTGTGTATTCACCACTGAACTAATGCAGTTAAAGACCACAAATTCAGCCCTGGTAATGCAATGATGTCCATTTACACCAGGGCTAAAATTTGACCCACTGATATTAGATGAATGGATGAATGAGGTACATTAAGAGTGGTGCGGTTAAGGCACTGGTCACTTGATCCAAAGACTATTGAAGTCACTGAAAGTTGTTGAAGCAGTTAGCAGAGTTAGGCTTTGGCTTTGTTTTTCTTTATGATCAATTCTCTCCCAGACAGCTCACCTGCCTTTCCTTTGGATACTGGTGCAATCCCAATAAACAGCCTAAAAAAAAAGTGAAGCTTCAGGAATCACTAATTTGGTTCACATAAGTAGAGATATCTTAATAATAATTGCTTACATTTATATTCCCAACAACTTTCAAAGCAGTTCTAAAACTATATAGCACAATCAAGATCTGCTAAAGAGCTAGGGTGAGACAACAAAAATCTTTGGAAACCACTCTCTCCCATTACTGAATCCTAGAGGTGCCTCTTTGTAGGAAATTTAACATTGAAACAATTTGCCCAATCAGGAAAAGTCCCATCCTCTTTAATTGGGTTACATCTCTTAAAAAGAACTCTTATCAAAACACATACCACTGCAATGACATTGCACACACAATGTCTATATTTATTTTTAATTAGATATTCACTGTGCTTTTAATTAGATTTTTAACTGAGAGCCCTACTTACAAACTTGTAAGTGAGGGCTCAAAAATGAACACTAATGCCAGTATACTCAAAAATAATGAAATTCACCATTGCATATACTGTATTAAAAGTGAGAATATGTTCACCTATCCATAGAGTTTCACAAGTGCCATCCACTACTCTAGATAATTGCTATAGAGGCCTAGAACAATGAGGAGATTAATTGCTCCAAACCCAGTCTGAGTCCAGAAACAAGTAGTAAATGGATGCGCAGGGACATGCCTTACTACATGTTATTTCCAGACTGGTCTCAGGAGGCTGATTGTAACCAAAGACTGCAGTTAGGCAGGAAGAGCACACATGAAGAAAAGTTTGTCAATATATTCACTGTCTTTGTACCCCTTATGTGCAAAATACACCTTTTCAACAGTGGCATGATTCAAATGTTAGATGACATATTGCTTCCAGTTTAAAAAGACACTTTTATGTAGTTGAAGACCAAAATCTAAATGGAACCAAACTGAAACCCATAAATGGAAGACACTTCTCTTTCAGTTCTAGGTCAGTACTTTACAACTTGGACAGATCTCTACTTTAAATTGTTACAATCTGCTGGAAAATCATCTCTCGATTGTAATGGCCAACATCTGCTGTTTTAGATAAACACATGTATCTCCCAAGCGTGAGTTGCATATGAATATGTAAAGGCAGAATTTGGCCTTATGTATGCATGTAACCAACTTACACCTTTCACTGAAGGGGAAGGGGGAAACAATAAACCACAATTTTCGTGTGGCCAACGATGTGATTCTCTCTGCTGTTTTCTGCAGCTCAATAAACAGTAACTGTATGCCAAAGCCTCTGATGGCACAGGTGGTGATTAGGATGCTCCAGCAAAGTGGGAAAGAAAGTCCTGAATTCTGTTTAGAAGCTGGGACAAGAAGGGTTATTTACCAGATGGAAAAGAAGAAATCTTATTGTATAGATTTTATTATATGCATTGGGGAGTTGCTATACAAAACTTAACATTTAATTTTAAGTACATAACCATTTTCTTTTGAGGTAGACTATAGCTAGTAAAGAATATAGCTAGTAGAGGCAGAGAAGAGAGCCCCCAACTGAAGTACAAGTGCAGGATTGGGGCATAATGAAGGAAATGAATGTTTAGGATTTACTAACTGTGTTTATACTGCTTTAGCTATTTGTATTTGAAATTGGTATATTTCAAACTGAGTAACCTCCTAACATGGACCCAGGTATACTAGCATAATGACTTAAGTGCTGCTATATCTTATTCACATACATTTGAGAGAATAAACTGGACCAGTGGGAAGCGTTTATACTAGTATAACGTCATCCACACTAAGGGGTGTGGTGGTAAAGGCACAACTATTTTAGTTTAAACACCTCTTACCCTTCCCCCCCCCCCCCACACACACCTCCAAAAAATAGTCTGTTTTGAATGTGCCTACACTAGGGCTAAGTTCCACGTACAGTTCTTGGCTCAATCTACTACTATTGAGCCTAACAGAGCTAGATGGGAGCATCTGTAGACAGATTTTTCTCTGAAGTCTCTTGCTTTGCTCTTCTGCAGTAGTTGTTTGTGTCTAACAAAGATAGAATTCTGCCCTAGCATGCTTTCACATTTCTGTTTTACCAGCATAGCAATTCTTATGTTCCTTCTTGCATGGGTTTTCCAAAACCACTTATTTATAGTTGTATATGTTTAAATATAGATGTGGAAAATGGCTAATATTTCCAATGGCAGTATATTGGAACTTGCTTAAATGAGCTTCCATTAGGCTATTTGGAAATTCCAGACATCTTTGTTTCTACCTAAACTTTTGTGTGTCCATCTGAAGTATGCCCAGAAGCCTCTGCTTTGGTCAGCTACAACAGGAAATCATACCTGTACTGTTTCTTTAAAACTCTGGCAGGATATCAGGTCTCATGATTCTGTGGAAGGTTCTAGGTTGCACCTCCACTGTACAGAAGAAGTACAGAAGAAGTGGAAGAAACAGAGGCTCTTTGGGGATAATAGTGGTTACCTTACACTGGCAAGGGGCCTTGGTCAGTGTTGAAGCTTTTTTTTTTTTTTTCTTTTCCCCCCCACTGCTGAAAGTCGTCTTCACTGGACAAGAATCTTTGCAGGCCTTAGCCTCTTTTCAGATTGTCATGTGGGTGTAAGTGGTGCATAGAGAGTAGAGCAGGTTTTTTGCTCCAGAATGAATTTTACCTCCTAGAGTGAAACAGAATATTTATAGACCGGTTCAGAACTGGAACCCGTTCAGGAGCGATGGAGAAGAATAGCATTGGGACAGAGAAAAAAAATCTGTCTCCGGAAAGATGGTGACAGCTGAGTCACTTTCATAGTTAGATGCTCATGCAAAGTAGAAAATTGAGCGTCTACTTCCCTCTGCTTAGATTCCACAGATGCTAATGAATCTCATGTAGGGACATCCGCCCTCTACCACTGCTTGTTAAGAACCATGGCAATCTAGACAGCCCCTGCTTCATCCCATGGCCAGCCAATAGCTCTTTCTCCCATTGATCTTCCCTCAATACCCTTCGTACATTTGACTATTGTATTGCTGCAGCTCTTCTGCCACTGCTCAATCCAAGAGTTGTGCTGTTTGTGGACTTGTAATCCTGGGGAATGTGGCAATTTATTAAAGGTTTATGGTTTGAGAAAACAAGGCTCTGGTGGAGGACTACAGTCAAACTGGAGAGTTACTGCATAGGTTCTCCTTGCTCTTCTCTAGCCTATACAATATTAACAGCAAGATGTTTCTGCATATTCATTCAGGGCACGAGACCTTTTGTAGGAGAGCTCCATTTAAAAAAAAAAAAGTGTCTCCCGCCCCTCCCCCCCCAATCTCCTTGTGATATCTTAAAAAGATATGATTCTCATTACAGAAAAAACGAATAAAACTACACTCAGTCTATGTTCTGGTCACATCACAAGCCACTCTGGGTTTGTTTCCTTATAGCTACATACTAGTCAGTACACAAGGTAAAGCAGCACTAAGCGTAACAGCAGGGAGACATGCTATATAACAAAAGATTCTTCATTTGTTATAGGTGCTTGTAAGACAAGGTTTTTTGCTGTATGTGTTTGAGGTTTGGTGTGTGTGTGTCGGGGAGGGGAAGGGAAGGCAGTGTTCAGTAGTTTGATTGGTGTAGATGAGAAACGCCTCCTAAAGCTGGCTGGTATGCACTTAATTTCCATTAGAAAAGAAATCTGGCAACTAACTGGTGTCAGAACTACATTACACAAGGACACAAGTGGTTAGTAAGAAATATGTAGACTGTAAATTAGGCCACCTAAATTTTTTGTTTAAAAGTCTGAAAGCAGCTTATGGACTCTGGCAGCAACGTAAAACAACTTCCAATGAGTTTTAGGGTGAAGTCATTTCTTTTTTACTTTTACCAGCTGTAGAAATTGGAGATAGCAATCAAGCAATTGGAGAGGAAAGTTTGATGTTTGATGAGTTGTATGCAGCACTGAAAGATGTTCAGCAAACTATTCTGGATTATTTTCCTTATTCAGTCTGGTTGTATAGAAGGGCAATGGTGGTGGCAACGGCTGTGGGGCACCACACAAACAACTGCCCCACCTGTAGTTACATCTGTCAGCATTGTCACTTTAAACATAAGTGTGCCTAAAAGCTACGTAACAAGTGGAAATTCACAGAGTTGGACTACAGTTAGCACATGGGCTCCTGCAGGGCGGAACATTTCCACTGTCTCTTCAGATGCCAAGGGAGTTTCTTATGAATCTACTTTGCCAGGCGGAGAAGCATTTACTAACTTTTCCAAGGAAAAAGCTCTCTCAACACTGGAGTTAAAGACAGCAAAGAAAATGAGTCAGTGGAAACAAAAGAAAACAGGTAATACTAGCTATAAAATAAGAAACCGCTATGACAAAGCCAATGTCAGCGTTGTGTTTTTTAACACTACGTATGGCAGAAAAATGAGTGCATATTTTAGAGAGTACCTGCCAGAGCACAGGTACCTGTCACAGGGGCTTTCTTAATCCTCTTAATTTTGCAATGATACCATGCAGAGATCATTGGAAATAATTGCCATTTGACTGTGCCTTCTGGAAGTGGCGGCTGGCAGTAATAAAGCATTATCCGTCTTTATTGTTACACAGACTGATGCAAATGCAAGTCAAGATTTTAGTTCATAATATTGACTTTCACTTTAAGTAGTAGATCTTGTTCCCACAACAAGAAAAACATCCGGAGATGGTGTCTTCTCAAACTTGACTTTACACCTCTACAACTCTTCAAATAAAAGTCTTAAACTCTTCATGCTATCTAAATGTACTTTACTTTAGCAAGTAATTGGCAGAAGCAGTGACCAAAAGACGCATCATAATTGAATTATTTTCTTGACTAGAGAAGACACCTATTACCTGATGATTTCCCACCAAAAACAGAGTGAAATCAGAAATCTGTTAATGGATCTCCAGGTTGTATGACTATCACACAAATATAGATACAAGAAAAACAATAAAGGGACACATTTTCACCTTCTAGAGATTTGTGCAGCTAGAGCTGCATAGACCAGTTTGTAACGATTAGTACCACTGAAATGTGTAAATTCCTTGGCTGATAATTAGATTTTGATGCTGGTAACTAACAAGGCACATTTGGGACTCTTTCTTGGAGAGCTTTTATAATAGCCAAATTAGCTGTTCTATTCATCCTGTTATATAATATCAGACAGACACACACTGGAAAGCTGTTGTCAGGAGGAAAGAAAGTAAAATCAGAGACCAGCATTCACAAAAATTAAATGCTTTCAATTTATTTGTGCTGTGCTCTTGAAGTCTAGGCTTAGTGGACTTCTCTGACAGTCTAACTTTGACTACCTCAGCAAGTAACAAAGCACAGAAATGAGTACAACACACAGTCTGTGCTCTCTGAGTACTGGGCTGGCAGGAACTGTCAACATTTACACACTGTGTGGGACTAGCAGAAATGGAAATAGCAGCAGCTGTTTCTATGAAGTATCAGCACCACATGTGAGAGCAGTTAAATAATTAGTCAGGGACAGAGGCCAAATTCTCCTCTCAGAATTGACACCAGAACAACCCCTTTGAAATGAAAACGGTTACTTGGGTGAGTCAGAAGGAGAATTTGGCCACCAGTCTGGAATCCATTGGCCAAATTCTTCTTCTCATTCTGGGAATCCCATTTACACAAGAGGTGACCTATTTTATTTTACAGTGCTGTACGATTTCCAGTTACATTTTCTGTTACATCCCTGTCAAATCACTTGATACATGCACTGTACCAGGTTAGACTCTTTAGACTTAGAAAGTCTAATTCAGTGGTGATGTTGTAAGGGGTGTAATTCAAATATCTGCAAAAGGATGCGAGTTTTAAGAGAATCTGGGTCTAGATCTTGAGTCTAAACTGGTGGAATTTACATGCTGAGGGCACCCTAAGTGGTAAGTTCTATTTTAAACTCCCCATTAAATCTGGTTGGAAGAAGGTGTGAACATGAGAATCACTGAATCTGGTTTAAGCGCTGGATCTCTTATGAAAGGGATTGGTGATGCTGGTATCTGTTGGTGTGGACATTTGTAATCTTCTGTGTTATAACTGCGAGCATTCACTGCAGTTATCTGTCCGATAGTTTGTCGGGTAGCAAATTAAAGATGAAATGTGTGTGTCACTGGTGCCTTATCTTCAGAAAGGACCATTTGACAACTAGTTAACTTAGCTACGGAGTTGAGAGACTGTAGGAGTAAACTTAAATGCTTAGGTACCTATTGAAAAGTAATAGAGCGGTAGCCACGTTAGTCTGATCTTGGTAAAATAAAAGGACAAAATATGTAGCACTTTAAAGATTAACAAGATGGTTTATATATGGTCATGCCAATTCACTTTGGGTATGTCTACACTACAGCGCTAATTCGAACTAACTTAGTTCGAATTAGTTAATTCGAACTAACACATCCAGACTAAAAAACTAGTTCAAATTAGAGTTTTGCTAATTCGAACTAGCATGTCCACATTAAGTGGACCCTGAACCGGGGTTAAGGATGGCCGGAAGCAGTGCCGGCAGGGCATCAGAGGAGGACTTAGAGCGTGGAGCTGCTGCCTCAGGCTAGCCGAGGGCTGTGCTTAAAGGGACCCGACCCCCACCCCGGACAGACAGTTCTCGGGGTGCCCCGCTTGCAAAGCAGTCCTGTCTTGGAGTGTCCTGAGTGCCCACACTGGGCACATCACAGCACTCGGCCATCAGACCGGCTGCACTTGCCGCAGGCTGCCATCTGGGAAGAGGAGGCAATTGGGGGGCTGCAGGAGAGCTTCCACCCCCAGAAGCCCGCAGAGCCAGCCCAGTCCTCCCCATCGGGGGCTTGTACCCCATTCCTCCCTCACCTCCTTCCACTTACCCTTCCCTAGCCCCCCTTCCTGATGTACAAAATAAAGAAAACATGTGGTCAAAAATAGAATCTCTCTTATTGAACAATACTCGGGGAGATTGGGAAAAGGAGGAGGGAGAGGGGAAGAGAGAGGGTGGGAGAGGGGAGGGCAACTACAATGACCAGAGGTTTGGAACAGGTCCCATATGAAGAGAGGCTAAAGAGACTGGGACTTTTCAGTTTAGAAAAGAGGAGACTGAGGGGGGATATGATAGAGGTCTATAAAAGCATGAGTGGTGTGGAGAGGGTGCATCAAGAAAAGTTCTTCATTAGTTCCCATAATAGAAGGACTAGAGGACACCAAAGGAAAGGAATGGATAGCAGACTTCAAACTAGTAACAGAAAGTTGTTCTTCACAAAGCAAAGAGTCAACATGTGGAAATCCTTGCTGCAGGAGGCTGTGAAGGCTAGAACTAGAACAGAGTTTAAAAAGAAGTGAGATAAAGTGATGGAGGTTGGGTCCATGCAGTGGTATTAGCCAGGGGGTAGGAGTGGTGTCCCTGCCCAAAGTTTGTGGAAGGCTGGAGAGGGATGGCACGAGACAAATGGCTTGGTCACTGTCTTCGGTCCATCCGCTCCAGGGTCCCTAGGGTTGGCCGCTGTCGGCAGACAGGCTACTGGGCTAGATGGACCTTTGGTCTGACCCAGTACGGCCATTGTAAGCTCAAGGCTCAGGGTCAGGGGTCTCAGTGGACCCCCTTGATTTTCATGCACACCTGCTCCTGGGTGGCCAGGCTGGCAGCTCTCTTGCCCTAGACGGCCACTTTCCTGTGCCTAGTGCGGAGGTCATGGACGAGGTCCACGATGTCCGCACTAGACCAGGCGGGTGCCCGCCTCTTGCGGTCCCAGGCAAGCTCCCGGGAGCCGCCAGCCTGGTCCCGGGAAGAGGGGGAGGGCTGGGGGGCATCGGGTGGCTGGCTCGAGCTGTGCCAGGTGCAGGTTCTGCTAGCTGGGTGCTGGCAGGCTTGCACCTGGCACGGGCATCGTAGCCAGCCCGTGCCCCTTTAAGTTCGAACTAGGCTTAGTCCTCATAGAATGAGGTTTACCTAGTTCGAACTAAGCGCTCTGCTAGTTCGAATTAAGTTCGAACTAGCGGAGCGCTAGTGTAGCGCCTATCAAAGTTAATTCGAACTAACGTCCGTTAGTTCGAATTAACTTTGTAGTGTAGACATACCTTTTCAGACTATGATCTGACGAAGTGGGTCTGCCCCACGAAAGCTCATCACCTAATAAACTATCTTGTTAGTCTTTAAAGTGCGACATACTTTTTCCTTAGGTGCCTATTAGGAATGGAGTTGGGCCTCTTGAAATATCTATCTTGTCTAGATAGTCAATCTGTCCCAGATACTGAGGTATTAAAGGTAAACTTAAGCAGCATTCGTTCCAGTTCTGCAACTGTGGGATTAACAGCCTGACATGCAAAAAAGGTTTATTTACAGCTGACTGTGGGTTTAATCCTGGCTCCACTGAAATCAATGGCAAAACTCCCATTGACTTCATTAGAGCCAGGATTTCATTCAGTGAGTCTTGGTTCAAGAATAGTTCCGCTACTGTCATGTCCTATCAGACTTCAGCTCCATTTTCGAGGCCATAGAAGTAAAGTACAGTGAGCCAGGCTGTTGTTCTTTTTTTATTTGGTTTGGCTAACTTATTGTACTTTTTCCCCGCCATAAAAATGTAATCTCTTGTCAGTCAATTGAATAGCATAGAGAAAGGAAAAATTAGGGATGCATATCAGAACCAACACATGGCCCCAAACGTTATTTGGATAGAGCTCTCTCTGCCATGCCAAATATACATTTTCTCTTCTTTATTCCCTCTCCAGTCTGAAGGACATCTCCCCATTTCTCTCCAGTCTTGACAGAGAAGTCTAGCGTTCATAACTCTCTACCCCTACCAGGTATAGATTCTGGGGGGTTAGCACTGCCATCCTCTTCTCATGCATTCTCATGCGTTGCTAGCCTACATGGGATCTATGCTGCTAGATGGCTCTTCACTGCTGTTTTCAGCTGCACCAGCTATATTAAAGCTAGCATGTGTATGCCTGCCTGAGGTGCAGTCATGCCCCTGACTGCAGCATAGTCATTCTCTGAGGGAAGCCCTTGCAAGCTTTTTTATTCTGACTCCTCTGTGCCCAGAATCTGGGAAATTGGTGTGTGATCTTAGAATCTTCCTCTGGGAAGGGATCTTCACTCGAACTCCCTCTGACCACCCACACCAAAGACTAGGGAAGGAATGTAAAAGATTCAGTGCATTGTTTGTGCTAACAGCCACCCAAAGATTCAGGATTTGCACATCCCTAAGGCTGTGTCCAGACTCAGGGTTTTTTTCGAAAAAAGTAGCCTTTTTTCGAAAAAACTTCACCTGCGTCTAGACTGCAGCCGCGTTCTTTCGAAATTAAATCGAAAGAATGCGGCTTTTCTTTCGACGGTGGTAAACCTAATTCCACGAGGAAGAACGCCTTCTTTCGAAAGTGCTCTTTCGAAAGAAGGCGTTCTTGAAAGCAAACAGGCTTTTTAGAAAGAGAGCATCCAGACTCACTGGGTGCTTTCTTTCGAAAAAGCGGCTTGCTTTTTCGAAATTCCCGTGCAGTCTAGACGCTCTCTTTCGAAAGAGGCTCTTTCGAAAGTATTTTCGAAAGAGCCTCTTTCGAAAGAGGCTTGCAGTCTAGACATAGCCTAAGAGACGTACAGGTCATATTGTCCATTTCTCCCATCCTCTCCTCAGTTTAAACTGCAAGGTTATGTTGCATTTTTTGTTCATTTGTATTTTTCGTTTAAAATGGTGCTGGATAAAATGAGAAGGTTTGTTCTTTAAAAGTAAATTATTTTTGGTTGTTTCAAAATTGTTGGCATAAAAGAAGGGATGCAGAGAATAACACTGCAAAATGGGTCCTATAATTTCCTGCCTTTCTGAATGATCTGCGTTCATCATAGCTTGTAGAATGTAGGGTACCAGCTTCTCTTTTGTTTGTGTATCTAGAAATAGTGTGTGATAATATACTTAAACCTATTTTTAACCATCCAGTCAGAATGCATAAGTGCCTGGAATTGTTTTTGCTTTGGGTTCTCTTCTGCTCCTTTGCTTCTTCTTTCCCACTAGGAAGAAATTGACCATCTACCCACTGTCATACCAGCAAATTGCAAACAAGTTTTTTTTTTTTATCCGATCTCTTAATGATATTTTTTCTGTACCAATGACTATAATGTTCTTAGACTAAAACCCAGAAATGAAGCGACTCAGGCAAAATTCTGCAAAGGAATGAACTTGTAACAAAACAAATTGTGGCAAGGTAAACTCACTCCTGGGTCCTAGTACCGTGCTCAGTCCTTCATCAGGCAGTCTCCATACTGCAGTACTAGCCCTTGGCTGGGTTTAAGAACTGGTCCCTCAGTCACAAAGGGCATTAGGGCCAGTGCCCAGGAATCCTCTCAGCTGGGCTCAAAGGCTGCCTGGAAAAGGTGGGCCTAAAACCTCTCTTCGGCACTCCTTAACCCCACTTTGCTCTCTCACACTCTCTCCTCCCTCCCTGAAAGGAGGGCTTCCTTTTAAAAGGCTCCAGGGCAGCTTCAGATGAGATCAGCTGGCCCTGATTAATTAACAGCAGCCCTATCTCCTTTGCTTCTGATTAACCAGAGCTCTTGTTTCTTTATCTTAGTTGCAGTACTCCAGCCTGACCCTGTCACAAAATGTAATTCCATAAACTTCATTTTCAATGAAAACAATTTACAGAGTAAACCCTTACAATTTTCCAGCAATTCCTATCAAAACTTGTATGTAAAACCAACATCTCACTTCTTGTTTTACTTATTTTTCTTAAAATGTCTGTATTAATTTATGGGCTAAATGAAACTCCTTTAAAGTAACATTCTGGAATGAAAACATTGTCTTTTGTTCTTTGCCTGACAGCTTGAGCTTTCATTATTTTGAAACTATGCAGGCAATCTACATCACATGTTCAGAAGGATTAATAAAAAGCCCTTCCATACAGTTAAAGGGATTAGCCTCTGCTTTAATGTATTGTGGTATCTGTACATTTAAAGAAAGGAAACACTGTATTGTACATGACAAATCATACACAGGAATGTGATAGCAACTGATGTAGGGACAGTTTCAATAGAAATTCCATCCAAGTTTTTTAAGGCCATTAAAATTCCCCTAAATCTTGGTGTTTTTTACAGGGCTTGTACAATGCATCACTAAAGCTAACAAGAGTTTGTCTAAAAAAATTGGATTTTATATCATTAAAAATAATGCGCCTATTTTCCTTCCTGTTTGATAAAGTAGATTTTTTATTCTTCTAGGGTAAGTTGTGTGTTTTATCTGTCAGTCTTTCTAGGTGTGTATATTGCATTCACTATTATGGTATTTGAGTTGTGGGCATATTTGTGAACATAATGATTATATGTAGTTAACTTTTGGTTTATATGCTATTTTCTTATATTAAGTCTTTTGTTACAATTTTTAACAGATATGTGGTTTGGTGGATAACATGGAAGTTTTGTCTCAGCCCATGGGGATGGACTTAATGAACATACATTTTCTTTCAGGAGCAAACTATCAGTTTTGAGTCACACTGAAGCTGGGTGCATGTTTATATAGTTCCAAGTCTAGCTCCCATTGAACACAATTGAGGCATTCCATTTGGTGGTTTTAGTGTTTCTAAAAAAATGTTTGCAGTAATCGGTTATAATGGTTAGTGTTAGGCATTCTAAAGATAGAGGTCAGTACCAGTTGTCACCATAAGAAGTCCATATGGAAAAGAACATTATAGAGAATATCTTAGCTAGCTATTAAATGTTTTTTATATTAAACATTCAGGAGAGCGACAACATATTAAAGGCTAGATTGCCCCACTTATGCCACTGCCCCACCTTGCGGGGGTATTAAGTGGAATTAGCCGCTGGTCAGTTTCAACAGCGGCTGAATCAGGACGCCTGGGACAGAGCAGCTGGGGCGCTGCCGGGTAGGTCCTACTCGGCAGCACCCCAGCTGCTCTACCCCAGGTGTTCCCAAGTCAGCCCTGCTGAAACTGACCAGCGGCTGACTACAGGAAGCCCGAGGCAGAGCAGCTTTGCCTCAGGCTTCCTGTAGTCAGCCGCTGGTCAGTTTCAGCAGCGGCTGACTTGGGGGCGCCTGGGGCAGAGCAGCTGGGGTGCTGCCGGGTGTTACACTTTGGTTCGGTGATATGATGGGAGCCTCAAGGGTTAAAGCTGACTACCCAGTGAAAACTACTGGATAATGGTGAAACAAATTATTTTTATTAAGTGGAATGATTTTTTTTTAATCAAAACTAACAATTAGCAAATGTTTTTTTTAAACTAGCAATTGCCTAATGCTTTTACAGGGTAGAAAACCCTAAACTTAGCTGTACTTAACTAATTACAAACTTCTTTGATTACAATTCAACTATACCAAATCACTGTCTCTAATTTGCTTAACGAAAAATACAAAAACAAAGCTAATATAATGATAATAAAAACTCTGTCTAAAGCTAGCCCCTCTATGGTTATTTTAAGGCAGCTGGTGGAGTTAGTCATAAGTCTACTTTTACAACTTAACAATTCCTGGACTTCTATTTCTAACACTTATACTTAGCCTAAATACAACATTACTACACAACACAAAATTATACAATTTACACAGTGTGGTTAACAGAACTTAGATACACTTTACAGAATTACACAGTTAAATTAACACAATTTAACTATTAATTAAACCAATAACTAATATATTTAAGCAATACTTACAAATCCAGCAACGATAATAACACAAAGACACACTAGAACTCGGAGCATGCTCAGGACTCATGCACCCCTATATTTGATTCAAAGGGTGGAGAGGCACCCTCAGGGTGATCAATCCTTTAGCTGGGCAAAAAAACCCACGTGCCCTCAATATATGGAAGCTCCATCGAACAAAGGGGTAGAAGGTCTCTTATACAAAAATTCGGTGCCTGATGCCATGCTAGGGTCTGCATTTGGCAGGGCCTGATAGGCTAGTGATGAGGTAGTATGACAATACTGCTCTATAGGAATTTTCGTGATGTATGCGTGATCTCCTAGTGGACAGGACCAGATGGGGCATAGTTAGTGTGAGACAGTTGTGTTTTATTACCCTATGTTTGCTTTTTCCCTTGCCCCTAAGACCGGTCAAGCTACGGTCAAATGAGGCTTATCTGTAAGTGCAGCTAGGCACTATCTAGTCATGCTCACCTCCCTATTTTATGGTGCCTGTGAGTCTCAGGATGCCTGTAAGGTCAAATTCCATTCACAAAAATTGCATTGTGCTTCCCATGCTCCTCTGAGTATCTGGGTTTTGTGTGAGGGGCCTTGTGTGGCAGGATGGGCTATACGCGAAAGCCGTGGACAGAAAAAGCCTTCTTTACAACACCGGGTTGGTCCAGTAGCGCCCACGTGGAGTAAGGGATGTTTTGGAATAGTGATTTATTTCAAAATAAGTTCTGTGTAGACAGCTCCAAATTTCAAAATAAGCTATTTCTAAATAACATTGAAATAAGATATGCAATTTGCGTAGCTCATATTGAGTATCTTATTTTGACCTATGGGGAAGTGTAGACACACCCTTACAGATTCAACAGTTATTGAGTCCAAGTAAAGATTAAGTTTTGTTGCTCCAGACCAATGTTTCCACTTGAGGAGACATCAAATTAAACCAGTCAGTTGGAACTGCCGGGTGCTGCGCACTCAGGAAAATGTGGTCAGTTATTCAGATGCCCAAGAATGGATTTAGAAAACTAATTTCAGACTCCTATTTTGAAGCTCTTAGCCTACATGTTTGGAATTAAAAAAAAAAAAGCCTGAAAACCATCCTCCCCCCCTTGTGTATTAGCCCTTTTGAGAGTAGCTGTGTAAATATTAAACTGCCTGACTTCTTATGGCTGTTGTGGAATATCTAGGCATTATGTTGTCATGAGAAATATTACCAATCTAAAATCTATACGGTGACTGGATCGGTACTATTATCTAAGGACAAATGCTTATGGGTTTTTTTATTCATACTTACAAAGGCATCAAAGGAGGCCTTGCAATGTATTCTCTCATGACTGGCTATGCTAGAAGATGACAATCAGTGTCTTACGTATGCTCACATGATTCTCTGTTAGCCATTTTTCTTCAGGGCCACCTGTTCCACACTCCCTGTTACAAGGTTGGTTAGTTGCCCTCTTGATCTGGTTCCCATGCTACAGATAATTTGTTCTATTATCCTTCCCTCTGTTGTCCTGATTTAGTGTCTCCCATGACATTTTGTAGGCGGGATTTGTGGACTGTATAAATCAGATCTGAATCAGGCATTAGTCACACTATAATACAAATACAGTGACATGCCATTGTCAAATGCTTACATAAAATTATTAAAAATATCACTTTTGTTCTAACATGTTGAATGACTTGCTCATTAAGCACTAATTATACAGTATTCATTCCTGTCAGACTTCTCCCCCAGGCACATCAGATATGGGTAATTAATATGAAACAAAAGACAGAACTATGTAGCACTTTAAAGACTAACAAGATGGTTTATTAGGTGATGAGCTTTCGTGGGCCAGACCCACTTTCTCAGATCAATAAGTGGAAGAAAATTGGCACAACCATAAATACCAAAGTGATACAATCAAAAAAATGAACACATGTGAAATTGACAAATCACATTTTAGAATAGAGTGGGGGTGAGGGGGGAAGGTTAGTGTCTGTGAGGTAATGACATAGGGGTGATAATAGGGAACACTATCTTTGTAATGGGTGAGATAATTAGAGTCTTTGTTTAGACCCATACATAAAGTGTCAAATTTAAGCATGAATGACAATTCTGTTAATGACGACACAGCTCTACACATAGCATGCAGAGGCATGAGAAATGGGGAGTGCAGTATAAAACGATTAGCCACAAAGTACATTTTCTACTTCAGTTTAGACTAGGGATGTAAAATCTTGTTTAATTAGTTAACTGGTTAAACATGAAGCTTAACCAGTTAACAGATTAAATGGGAGGAGTGCCCCTACTCATGGCAGGGCCGGGTTGCTGCAGATGGGGGCTGCTCCAGCCAGGCTGAAACACTTCCTGACATGCTGGGCCCCACAGGGCAGGCGCAGCCTACTGCCCATAGTGGGAAGGGGGCTGCTCCATCCCCCAGTGGTTAAGCATTTACATCCCTAGTTTAGATTTTGTGAAAATGTGGCTGTGACATTTTTTTGTTGGGCAGACTTAGTTTTTGTCTACACTAGCACATTTGTCAGCAAAACTTTTGTTGGTCAAGGATGTGAAAAAAACCTGCCCTTCTCCTGGCCAATATAAATTTCCGTGACAAAAGTGCCAGTGTGGATATAGCATCATGTCGTTGGGAGATGTACTACCACCACTTGTTGGGAGTGGTTTAATTGTGCTCTAAGCAGAGCTCTCTCCCACCAGCATAGAGGAGCTACACAAACAACTTTATAGCGGTTCCAGTGCAGCAATATGGTCTGTAGTGTAGACGTGTGATTTCCCCAGCCTGCTAGGAAAATAATGAACAATGAGTCCGACTGGATGGATTTCCCTATTAACTGTTAGATTATACCAGTTGTCAGTGGAAAACTAAAGAGACTCCAAATGCTCAAACATGGCCTCTAATAAACTGTAGTAACAAACTGAATTTTAAAACTGGGACAAAATAAATCTCATTATGGATTTGAGAGCAATTAACAACAGTCAGCTGTTAAGTATTAATCTAGTCTCAACCTTAACTGGAGGAGCTGCTACCACCATCTCACTATAATATTTTACTCTCACTCTTTTTTTTTTTAAGTCAGCCATCTGATGTATCATAGAACACTATGGCAGTCTTTCCACCCCGCCCTACCTTCATACGCAGATTAACAATAACATTCTAACTTCATTGTACATTTGTACATCGCAATGAATTAAGACCATATCAGACTTGCCATCTCAGTCCGTTTAAATGGAATTTAACTCCATTTAGTTACGCCTCAGATTCTGCATCTTATCTGAATAGGCACGGTTCTGGGAAATTCCACATGCGTCAGGTGGATTCACAGTCACCTGCTACTCCACAAACACTGTTTCTCCTGAGAGCTGGAATAGCCTGCGTAGCCTTCATACGTCCCTGACAGCTGAAAGGAGGATATTCATATAGAGATGGACCCTCCAACCATGGGACCAAAGAGTTGTTTGAACTCTGCCATGCCAGGAGTCCCTGCAGAATTGCGTGGTATGGGCTCTTAGTTATCCCATACAGCAGAGCTGAAGTCATTCTGCAGTGTCACGAGCCCTCTAGTTTTACAGAGATTGGGGGCAGGATACTGGCCTATGTGCTGCTTCACTGCTAGCTCCCCCTCACTTAGAGACTGATTTACTCTCTTGCTTTTCTCAATGAAAACTTTTTAAATTACATTTTTTATTTCCTCCTTCCTTTATAGTACCAAGATGCCACATGCCACTATTAGCATTCACCACAAAATGGGAAAGACCTTGAAATGTATAGATCTAAAGACAACAAGGAGTCCTGTGGCACTTTAAAGACTAACATATTTATTAAGGCATAAGCGTTCATGCAGTGCCCTAATAAATGTGTTAAAGTGCCACAGTACTCCTTGTTCTTTATGCTGAAACAAACTAACACAGCTAACCTCTCCTTTAGCCTCTTTTAGAGTTGCAAACTTCCCATTTGATGCTACACTCTGACACTGCCTCATGTAACAAGTTCCTTGGAAGAAGGTTGTTCTTTCTCGGTAACCATAAATTTTATTGGGATAACATTTTCACCTTAAAAGTGTGATAAGAAATCCGGTACATACCATTTTGGGTATTTATGTGGGAGCCTTTGACTTGAAAGTAAAAGTGTGTGTGCGTCACAGTCCTCTGGAGGGTGCACGTATGGCAAGTGATGTACCTGGCCTTGAGGTCCTAAACAGAGCTCCACGCCACTCTAAGCTGCTAATGTGGCCTTCAGATGGAAGGAGCTGAGACGTTTCAATTTGCCGGGCCAAAGATGAGTTGATTAAATACTCTTTCAAAAGCTTTGGTTTTAAGTAGAGGTGTCAGAATGGCACATCAGTTCCAATGGGCTTAAATCATGGTGTCAAGTGGGCTGGCTATCTAAATTGTAGCCTCCTTCCTTGCAAAAGTAGACCCTGTATGTGGTGGGTATCATAGGCCAGGGGAGACTAAGCTAACCCAAGCCATGGATCCACCTATGCTCCACCCTGAGGCTCTGCTCTTGCTCCTCCATAGCTCCTGAAGCAAGCAGGGGCTCGGTTCCAGCCAGTGGCCTAGAGCTCAAAGCTCAAGCCTGCTGGTGACCAAGGGCAGCTCAGGGAAGCAAGTGGTCAGGTGGCCGGGATGGCTTGGACCAATTCAGGGGCCAGATGACTGCATTGGGTGTGCTGAGGCTCCTTCAGCTGCAGAGGGAAGAAGCTTGGGGCTCTGGCAGGTAAGGGTGGGGGCTCAGATGGAAGGAGTAGAGCTAAGTAGGCTAGCCTCTCTGAAGTGGGGGATTACAGGCAGTCCCCGAGTTACGCGGATCCGACTTACGTCGGATCCGCAGTTACGAACGGGGCACTTCCTCTCCCTGGTCTCGAGCAGACCAGGGAGAGGAAGCAAAGCGGCGGCGGAACGCGCGGCCAGCTGACAGCCCAGACGCGTCTGGGCTGTCAGCTGGCCGCGCGCTCCGCTTTGCTCCCCCCCCCCCTGCAGACCAGGGGGAGGGGGAGCAGAGCGGAGCAGAGCAGAGCGGCGGAACGCGCAGCCAGCTGACAGCCCAGACGCGTCTGGGCTGTCAGCTGGCCGCGCGTTCTGCCGCTCTGCTCTGCTCTGCTCTGCTCTGCTCTGCTCTGCTCTGCTCTGCTCCGCTCCGCTCTGCTCCCCCTCCCCCTGGTCTGCAGACCAGGGGGAGGGGGAGGGGGAGGGGGAGGGGGAGGGGGAGCAGAGCGGAGCACGCGGCCAGCTGACAGCCCAGACGCGTCTGGGCTGTCAGCTGGCCGCGCGTTCCGCCGCTCTGCTGTGCTCCGCTCTGCTCCCCCTCCCCCTGATCTGCAGGGGGGGGGAGCAGAGCGGAGCACGCGGCCAGCTGACAGCCCAGATGCGTCTGGGCTGTCAGCTGGCCGCGCGTTCTGCCGCTCTGCTCTGCTCTGCTCTGCTCCGCTCCGCTCTGCTCCCCCTCCCCCTGGTCTGCAGACGCGTCTGGGCTGTCAGCTGGCCGCGCGTTCCGCCGCTCTGCTGTGCTCCGCTCTGCTCCCCCTCCCCCTGATCTGGGGGGGGGGGAGCAGAGCGGAGCACGCGGCCAGCTGACAGCCCAGATGCGTCTGGGCTGTCAGCTGGCCGCGCGTTCTGCCGCTCTGCTCTGCTCCGCTCTGCTCCCCCTCCCCCTGGTCTGCAAACCATGGGGGGGGGGGGGAAGCAGAGCGGAGCACGCGGCCAGCTGACAGCCCAGACGCATTTGGGCTGTCAGCTGGCCGCGCGTTCCGCCGCTCTGCTCTACTCTGCTCCCCCTCCCCCTGGTCTGCAGACCTGGGGGACAGGGAGCAGAGCAGAGCAAAGCCGCAGAGCCCGAGGGCAGCAGGATAGCCACGGCGCGTCTGGGCTGTCCCGCTGCCCCCGTGCTCCACGGCTTTGCTCCGGACGCCTGTGGTACAGCAGCTGGGGCGCTGCCGGTTGGTCCCGTAGCGCCGCTCTGGGTGCCACTGGACCAACCCAGCAGCCCCCCAGCTGCTCTGCCCCAGCTGTCCCCTAGTCAGCAGCTGCTGAAAATGACCAGTGGCTGACTACAGGAAGCCCCTGCCCCGGGCTTCCTGGAATCAGCCGCTGATCAGTTTCAGCAGCAGCTGACTTGGGGATGCCTGGGGTTCTTAGCAGCGGCTGAATCTGGACGCCAGTTCCGACTTACATACAGATTCAACTTAAGAACAAACCTACAGTCCCTATCTTGTACGTAACCCGGGGACTGCCTGTATTTTGCTGTCCATGGCAAATGGCAGAATGTAAGTTAGTGGGAGACAAAGTTTCAATGGGTTAGATTAGTCTAATAGAGGGACTCTTCATTGCTCTGCTGCCCCACCTCACCTCCCTGTGAATTTCCACATTCTCTCATTTTTAGGTCTTTTTCTTGGTCTTTGTTCTCCTTCCCGCTAGCACTAGTGTTGATGTATGGACTCTTTCTCTTAAATTACTGATTGTTTGCTTACTTATAAGGTGAAGCTAACATTCAAAAGGGTTTTTTTTTTCTTAATCTAGAAATATTCAGGTTAGTTTTGCTTGTTACTCAGGCCAGAATTATCCAGTTTTCAAGAAAGCCAGAGTCGGCAAAATCAACCATTCTGGTTTGTTAGAGAGGGTAAAAATAATATGAGCACCTCCTTCCTCCCCAAGTCTTTATAGAATAAGAAAAGCAGATGAAGACTAGGTTCAGTGGGTGCTCCAGAGTCTGTAGGAGAATACATGTGGAAGCTTAAGTTGGAGAAAAGAGAATGGTAATTAGTTTTCACTGACTACGGGTATGTCTACACTGCCATCCTAGTTCGAACTAGGGTGGCTAATATAGGCATTTGAACTTGCAAATGAAGCTCAGGATTTAAATATCCCGGGCTTCATTTGCATGTTCCCAGGCGCCGCCATTTTTAAATGCCCCGTAGTTTGAACTACCTGCCCGCAGCTACACATGGCACTGACTAGGTAGTTTGAATTAAAGCTCCTAATTTGAACTACTGTTTAACCTCCTGCAAGGAGAAATAACGGTAGTTTGAATTAGGAGCTTTAATTTGAACTACCTAGTCCGTGCCGCATGTAGCCGCGAGCAGGTAGTTCAAACTACGGGGCATTTAAAAATGGCGGCACCCGGGAACATGCAAATGAAGCCCGGGATATTTAAATCCCAGGCTTCATTTGCAAGTTCGAATGCCTACATTAGCCACCCTAGTTCGAACTAGGGTGGCAGTGTAGACATATCCTAATATTGTAAGTTCTTTAGGGCACAAGGAGAGTTTTTCTGCATGTTTGTACAGCACCTACAGCAATTGGGAATTCTAGGGCAGAATAGAGCACAAAAGGGGTGACTGTAGTATATAGAATAAATCTGTTAAAAACAGCATTGTGAGTGATCAGACAAGGAAGGACAAGTCATTTTGAAAATATAAATAGATGACTGGATAGGGAAAAGTTGCTAACATCATTTCACTCAAGGCCTCTTCCTGTGAAACTTCCTCTGGCTGTTCACCAGAACCAATTTGTCAGTCCTACTTCAGTGTGCAGTGCATTTATTCCACCAGGCTTTTAACTGTAGCTTTTAACTAAGGCTTTTAATTTAATCTTGTCTGTGGTAGTGAGGCACAGCTCTGTAGCTTTTGCTCAGCTATTATGATAGGGCTTATGCAACATACATAGGAGGTACAGTTATTTTAATTTAACATTCAGCTGCTACAGCAAGGGACACTATACAAAATATAATTAAATCACATTAAAAAAAGCTGAGGGAAGATTTAGATAGTCATAGATCCTTGAGACTGAAAAAGCCTGTTTGGTCATCAAATGCACCATCTTCCACAGATTAGTCCCTACATTGCCTTTCCTGTAGTTTTGTGAAATTTTAATTTTCAATTCTCAGGATGTGTGGATTTTATCATCTCCCTGGAGAGATGTTTCTATAGCCTAATAGGCCTTCCAGTCTGGTAGATTTTTCTGAGATTCAAGTTTTTCTCCATTTCTAATTTCACATAGTTAATCTTAGTCCTTTAAAAGTTAGGTTAACATAGTTAAGGCACTCAGGGCATCCATCTTCGATTGAATTTGTGGCTCCATCCAAGTCAATACAACTACTCTCAGGATTTCATGCCAAGTGTCTCTGGAGTAGGCTTTCTCATGACATTTCTGAAATTCCCATCCTACTTCTCTTCCAGTCAATCAAGGCATAACACAAGAATAGTAGTTCCTGTAGTACTTTGGCCCACTTTCTTTCAACTTTCGGTGGCTTGTCACTTAAGTTCCTTCTAATATTTTCCATCTATGTGCAAAGTAAATTTTGTTATGTGCACCGAGACATGTGTGGATGTGTACCACCAGTAGAAACACGTGCTGCCGACTATGGGAGCTCTTTTAATCAGCTGGGCTGCATTTGAATCTCTCTAGAGCAGCTGCCCAATTGCATAGATTACAGGGAACACTGGCTTAGGGATGTGGATTTTTCACTCCCAAGTGCCATATCTACATCCACTTAATACCCTGTGTAGATGCAAATAGGACAAATGCTACTGTTAGCCTATCTACTGTGACTCAGGGAGGTTGAGATCCTACAGCAACAGGAAAACCTCCTTCTACTGCTTTCATCTGTATCTATTCTATGGGGGATGTTGATACAGCTACAAGCTTTGCTGCTACAGTGTCTGTAGTCTAGAGTTGGCCTTAAATGTACTATAATGTGCTGGCTTCATGTGGATATTTATTTATTTCAATACACTTGTAAAATAGCTAACGGGAAACTATCATGTCATGTTCTGAGTTCTTCCTGCTATATATTTTAATTGGCAGTTAACAGAACCAGATAAGCAGTTACTGTGATCGAATACAATGTCCTCTAGTGGCTGGCCCAACAGAGGATAGGGCACTTCAAACTGCTTCTCACTAAGCCCTGGTCTTTATTTTGAAATAACCCCTACCCCTCAAGGTCGAATTTATAAGCAGAGCATCCACACTACCAAGCCCATTGTTTTAAAATAACGGGCCAAGGAATTCAAAATCTGTACTCCTCCTTTTTCATCAGGAGTAACGATATATCTGAAATAATTATTTTGAAATAATGGTAGTATGCATGCTCTGCTGCCACTATATTAAATAATTACTCCTCAGAGGAATTCGAACTAATCACTCCCCAGTGCTTCTTGGAGCTCTAAGTCAAGGTAGCGTATCCACATTAAGGGAGCCTGCCTTGGACTAATTTTGAGGCTTCCTTGTTGTGTGGACACTCTAGTTCAATTTTGTTAAATCGGGAGTTAAGTCGAATTTAGTGATTTTGAAATAGGGATGTTAAATATCAAGTAATTGACTAATCAAATAGTCGATGCATTTTGTATTAACTATTCAATTAGTTGATCATAGAATCATAAATACTAGGACTGGAAGGGACCTTGAGAGGTCATCGAGTCCAGTCCTCTACCCTCAAGGCAGGACAAATACTGTCTAGACCATCCCTGATAGACATTTATCTAATCTACTCTTAAATATCTCCAGAGATGGAGATTCCACAACGTCCCTGGGCAATTTATTCCAGTGTTTGACTACCCTGACAGTTAGGAACTTTTTCCTAATGTCCAACCTAAACCTCCCTTGCTGCAGTTTAAGCCCATTGCTTCTTGTGCTATCCTCAACGGCCAAGATGAACAAGTTTTCTCCCTCCTCCTTATGACACTCTTTTAGATACCTGAAAACAGCTATCATGTCCCCCCTCAATCTTATCTTTTCTAAACTAAACAAACCCAGTTCTTTCAGCCTTCCTCCATAGGTCATGTTCTCTAGACCTTTAATCATTCTTGTTGCTCTTCTCTGGACCCTCTCCAATTTCTCCACATCTTTCTTGAAATGTGGTGCCCAGCATTGGACATAATACCCCAACTGAGGCCTAACCAGCACAGAGTAGAGCGGAAGAATGACTTTTCGTGTCTTGCTCACAACACACCTGTTAATGCATCCCACAATCATGTTTGCTTTTTTTGCAACAGCATCACACTGCTGACTCATATTCAGCCTGTGGTCCACTATAACCCCTAGATCCCTTTCTGCAGTACTCCTTTCTAGACAGTCACTTCCCATTCTGTATGTGTGAAACTGATTGTTCCTTCCTAAGTGGAGCACTTTGCATTTGTCTTTATTAAACTTCATCCTGTTTACCTCAGACCATTTCTCCAATTTGTCCAGATCAGTTTGAATTATGACCCTATCTTCCAGAGCAGTTGCAACCCCTCCCAGCTTGGTATCATCTGCAAACTTAATAAGCATACTTTCTATGCCAATATCTAAATCGTTGATGAAGATATTGAACAGAGCCAGTCCCAAAACAGACTCCTGCGGAACCCCACTTGTTATACCTTTCTAGCAGGATTGTGAACCATTAATAACTACTCTCTCAGTATGGTTATCCAGCCAATTATGCACCCACCTTATAGGAGCCCCATCTAAGTTGTATTTGCCTAGTTTATTGATAAGAATATCATGTGAGACCGTATCAAAAGCCTTACTAAAGTCTAGGTATACCAAATCCACCGCTTCTCCCTTATCTACAAGACCCATTATCCTATCAAAGAAAGCTATCAGATTGGTTTGACATGATTTGTTCTTTACAAATCCATGCTGGCTGTTCCCTATCACCTTGCCACCTTCCAAGTGTTTACAGATGATTTCCTTAATTACTTGCTCCATTATCTTCCCTGGCACAGAAGTTAAACTAACTGGTCTGTAGTTTCCTGGGTTGTTCTTATTTCCCTTTTTATAAATGGGCACTATATTTGCCCTTTTCCAGTCTTCTGGAATCTCTCCTGTCTCCCATGATTTTCCAACGATGATAGCCAGAGGCTCAGATACCTCCTCTATCAGCTCCTTGAGTATTTTAAGATGTATTTCATCAGGCCCTGGTGACGTGCAGGCATCTAACTTTTCTAGGTGATTTTTAACTTGTTCTTTTATTAGGCAAGTTAAAAGAACAATAGGGCGCCTCCGCCTTTGAAGTGTAGCAACAGCCGTAAGCGAAAGAGCTGCATAGAGTCTGGGGTCAGCTCGGGACTCCTCCACTGCTCCCGAGCTCCATGCAGGGATGCCACTTTGAAATGCCTGCAGGAGAGCCTGGCGTCAGGCTCCTTGTGGCGTTTCACCACAGCAGCACAATGTGTGCCTCCCCAATGCCACGTGACTCCCCAATATGTTTATATTTATCTGATAATGAGGTACCCAGAACCGAACACCATATTTTAGATAAGGCTGAGCCAGAATTTGAGAGAAAGAAAGGGTATGTGGTTACCTCTCCTTCATATCATATAAAGACATAAAGTTTACTGTAGAACCATTAAAACATAGATGTGAAGAAACCTTGATGTGGTTGAGAAGCAGAAAAAGGCTCTCAATGGTATTCACATAAGAGGATAAATACTATATATCGAAATGAATATGGTGAGAGTCCTCATAGAGACAAAATGAATAAAGTTGTTCATAGGATATTTGGGACCATGCTCGTCAAACTAAAATTTGGGTTTCCCAGAATAAATCGCTGGTGACACTCAGTGATGCTACAGGAGCTCTGAGAGGATCTGGGAACTCAATTAGCATATGTGTCTAATCATCCCCTGGTTTCAGGATTAACCATGCACTGAAGGGCATAGCAAAAGCTTTCAAAAGTGTCTAAGTCTCATTTTCAAAAGTGATTTGGGAAGCTAAGTTTCATCAATGAGTCTTAGTCTCTGAAGTCATAAAATGTTCCCTTAGTTTAATTTTTAAAGATGGAGGTGTAAATTAGTGCACTATAAGCCAGATGGGGTAACTTGAATGAGGTTAAATTCCCAATGCTTGACGCTCCTTTCACGGGCTTGTGATAACTCATGGATATCACTACATTACAAATACAGTGTGAAATAAGGCTGACAAAATGGTAACAATGCTCCAATCCTAATCCAGTCATCCTTTTCCAGTGCAAACAGATGGATTTATTTTTCACAATTTCTTGGTGTCTAGTTCCAGAAAACTTCCCAGATCTGGTGATCTTCCCACTGGAAAAAGGTGTTGGCTCCTTCTAGTGCTTAGTTTCTGTTGTGGGCTGTAGACAGTCTGGGATGATGAAGCTTTTCACCGCCTTGATATAGTTTGGGCCTGCTTTTAGAGCCACTATGGAAGAGGAGAAAGAGGAGCCCCAGCATGCTCTTGTAGAGAGTTTTGATATTTCAATATGTCTGCCTCTACCCTGATTTTCCTCCATCTTTCTGTTTCTATCTGATGGAAGTCCTCCAAGAACCATACAGACCCAAGAAACAAGAGAGTTCTTTCTGAAAACGATTGTGCTGCAGATGGTCCCTAGAAAATGGTTTTATTGACTCATCACATCTGCTGGTCCTCTCTCCCTTGGTAAACTACTGTTGCCACTTGAGTCAGTTTTGGAATTTGGAGGGCTTTAAGGGCTACCACTATGATAGAATGGGCCTCCCTCCTGATGTTTGACTGACTGAGATGTTGTTCTGTTCTGTGTGGTGGTTAGTGTGTCACGGACTGTGAGTGCCTACTTCAGGGCAGGCTGTCAGAAAACAGGGCAGACACCCCAAACTTGTGGTGTGGTTATAATTAGATTCACCAAGCCATAAACAAATGTGAATGCCTGGATCTCTTTATCAGTCTTACCATGGAGTAATAGACAGTCCCCTTAGACCAGTGGTGGGCAACCTGAAGCACATGGACCACATGCAGTCCACCAGGATAAGGCACTGGTAGGCCATGAAACAGTTTATTTACATTGACCGCCTGCAGCTCCCAGTGGCCATGGTTTGCCATTCCCAACTACTGGGAGCTGCAGGAAATGATGTGGCCATAGGGATGTGCTGTCTGTTGCTTCCTGCGGCTCCCATTGGCTGGGAATGGTGACCGATGGCTACTAGGAGCTGCAAGTGGCTTTACCTGTGGATTCTCATTGTAAACAAACTGCTTGGCTGCCAGACAGTGGCTAACCCTGATGGGCCGCATATGTGGCTGGCAGGTTGCCCTTCACTGGTCTGAGAACTGTCCATGACTCCATGGTAAGACTGGTGAAGCACTGTCTGCATCCAGGATGAGGTCACTATAACAGCATTCATTGCTCAGGGATATGAATCTACCACATCCCCAAGTGATGTAGTTATATTTACATAAATTGGTAATATAGAGCTGGTCTAAGTTAACTCTACCTGCTGCAGTTCCTGGTTATTGTAGATTCTCCTTTGCTAGCAAAATGCAGTTATGTAGGTAGAGAACACTCAGTCATTTTGTTCGAGACCTATACCTTGGCTATCATGTTAGCAAATATACAATGGTGACCCATTTTGGGATCTAAAAACTGTAAAATAATATACACTGAGAAAGAACTGGAATATAAAGTATGCCCTTACATGATCATTAAAGTAATTTAAATCTATGTTAATCGTAACATAGATTGGGGACACATTTTTCATGTACAGTTTTAGAAAGATAAGTGTCTGAGGATTTATTAGAGTATTACATTCAGGGCAAGAGAAAATATTTTAATATTGTGCCAGGATGTTTTTAAGAAACACCCCAAGTGTTTTCCACTTTTGATCTTCCTACTTCTATAAAGTTTAAAAATTCTGTAGAGGGTTCTGTTGAGCATTGATCAAAGGTATAGAGAGTTTTAGCTACACTATCATAAATTTTTCAAGCTAAAAGGAGGCTGGGGTTATGGAAGTAAAGGAGGAGGAGTTTATGATTTTATTGCTATGTACAGATACATACAAGATAATCAAGACTTAGATTCTAATTGAGCCACATGTGGAATTAGCAGACATTCCTAGTTATTTAAAATAACTAGAATATGTTTAGTGTTTTATTTCTCAGAAGGTGATTGGCATTTGGAAGTCTCTGTTCTTGGAAGAACTGGTAAAATCTACTTTACTGGGAATCTGGAAAATATGAATAAAAGTGAAATTAGATGCTCAATGCTACAAACAGACTACAAGGGAGGGATTTTCTCTAGGGCATATTTGCAATGACAGTTACTTTTGTGTATGTTACCGAATGGAAATTCCCCAATTTCAAATGGAGATTAAACTACTGAGCAATGTTTTCTAACATGGTATAAAATGAAAGTTGAAATCCTTGTAATATGCAATTGAGCACAGTTTAAAGTAGGGCAGTCAACTTTCTGATTGCAGAAAACTGAACATCTTTGCTCTGCCCCTTCTCTGAGGTCCCACCCCTCCTCAGTCCATCCCCTTACCTTGTTGTTCGCTCTCCCCTATCCCTGCTTACCTGCTCAGTTTCACTGGGCTGGGCCACAGAGTTGGGGCATGGGAGCGGGTGTGGAGTACAGGCTTTGGGTGGTGGTGACCTCAGGCATCTCCTGGAAGTGGGGGCATGCCTTCCCTCTGGCTCCTAGGAGGAGGTGTGGCCAGATGGTTCTACACGCTGACTTGTCTGTAGTTATTGTCCCCACATCTCCAGCTGGCTGTGCTTCCTGGCCAATGGGAGCTGCACAGCCAATATTCAGGGCAAAGGCAGCACACAGAACCTCCGGCTGCTTCTATGTGTGGGAACTGGAGGAGAGACATGCCATTCCTTGCAGCAGCTGCACAAAACCAGGCCAGATCCCACCAATCATACAACTTGGTCAGCAGTGCTGATTGGACCCACCAGGATCCCTTTTTGATCAAGCATTCTGGTCAAAAACTAGACACCTGGCAATCCCAGTTTAAAGCAAAATTTCCTAGGTATCTTACACATGATTAGAGCTGTGCAAATAGCAACTTTTTCCTGCTAGTCTGAAAAAAATATTTTTAGAATTAAACTGGAAATAACATTTTTCAAAAATGTTAGTGAATTGAGTAAAAAGCTATTTCAATTCAGGTTGAATGAAACATTTTGGTTGACTCAAAGCTAGATATTTTGGCTTTGTTTGGTAACATTTTTTAAAATGTTTTTTATTTTAAAAAGAAATAAAAAAGTTTTGAAAGAAAATGTGATTACGGACAGAAAAATTGAAATATTTCATTTTTAAAAAGTGTCAAATTAAAACAACTTGGGGTTTTTCCCAAGTTTCTTTTCATCCAGAACAATTTGGTAAAATTGACATGAATTCACAAAAGATTTTGGTGTTGCCAACTCTGCATTTTTCACTACGAAAAAGTTTCATACAAAAAAATTCTCCTAGTTCAACCTGTAGCCTTACCCTGCATTTATAAAACTCCACTTCACTGTTTGTGCAAAGTTGTTGGTTCCTCCCTTCATTATGTTTATGTTGCAGTATCTTTGTTTATTTGAAAACACAAGGAATTAATTCTCCATTCTGTCATCTCCTCTCTGCAAGTACATGGCTTATAGAAGGCTAATGGAAAGCATTTTTGTGGGAGTTCCTAGCAGAATAACTGGTCTCCCAGCTCAATCATACATAAGAACATAAGAACGGCAGTACTAGGTCAGACCAAAGGTCCATCTAGCCCAGTATCCTGTCTGCCGACAGTGGCCAGCACCAGGTGCCCCAGAGAGGGAGGACCGAAGACAATGATCAAGCAATTTGTCTCCTGCCATCCCTCTCCAGCCTCTGACAAATAGAGGCCAAGGACACCATTTTATCCCCTGGCTAATAGCCTTTTATGGACCTAACCTCCATGAAATTATCTAGCTTCTCTTTAAACTCTATTATAGTCCTAGCCTTCACAGCCTCCTCTGGCAAGGAGTTCCACAGGTTGACTACATGCTGTATGAAGAAGAACTTTCTTTTATTAGTTTTAAACCTGCTCCCCATTAATTTCATTTGGTGTCCTCTAGTTCTTCTATTTAGGGAACTAATAAATAACTTTTCTTTATTGGCCCTCTCCACACCACTCATGATTTTATATACCTCTATCATATCCCCCCTCAGCCTCCTCTTTTCTAAACTGAAAAGTCCCAGTCGCTTTAACCTCTCCTCATATGGGACCCATTCCAAACCCCTAATCATTTTAGTTGCCCTTTTCTGAACCCTTTCCAAGGCCAAAATATCTTTTTTGAGGTGAGGAGACCACATCTGTACACAGTATTCAAGATGTGGGAGTACCATAGTTTTATACAGGGGCAGTAAGATATTCTGGGTCTTATTTTCTATCCCTTTCCTAATAATTCCTAGCATCCTATTTGCCTTTTTGACCACTGCTGCACACTGTGTGGAAGTTTTCAGAGAACTGTCCACGACAACTCCAAGATCTCTTTCCTGATTTGTTGTAGCCAAATTAGCCCCCATCATACTGTACGTATAGTTGGGGTTATTTTTCCCAATGTGCATTACTTTACACTTATCCACATTAAATTTCATTTGCCATTTTGTTGCCCAATCACTCAGTTTGGTGAGATCTTCTTGGAGTCCCTCACAGTCTGCTTCTGTCTTGACTATCCTTATCAGTTCTGTATCATCTGCAAACTTTACTACCTCACTGCTTACCCCTTTCTCCAGATCATTTATGAATAAGTTGAAAAGGATTGGTCGCAGGACTGACCCTTGACACTAGTTACCCCTCTCCAAACTGAAAATTTACTATTTATTCCTACCCTTTTTTCCTGTCTTTTAACCAGTTCTCAATCCAAGAAAGGACCTTCCCTCTTATCCCATGGCCATGTAATTTACACAAGAGCCTTTGGTGAGGGACCTTGTCAAAGGCTTTCTGAAAATCCAAATATACTATATCTACTGGATCCCCCTTGTCCGCATGTTTGTTAACCCCTTCAAAGAACTCTAACAGATTAGTAAGACAGGATTTCCCTTTACAGAAACCATGTTGACTTTTGTCCAACAAATTATGTTCTTCTACATGCTTCACAATTTTATTCTTTACTATTGTTTCGACTAATTTGCCCGGTACTGAAGTTAGACTTACCGGTCTGTAATTGCCAGGATCTCCTCTAGAGCCCTTTTTAAATATAGGTGTCACGTTGGCTACCTTCCAGTCATTAGGTACGGAAGTCGATTTAAAGGATAGGTTACAAACCACAGATAATAGCTCAGCAATTTCCCATTTGAGTTCTTTTAGAACCCTTGGATGAATGCCATCCGGTCCCGGAGATTTGTTAACATTAAGTTTTTCTATTTGTTCCAAAACCTCCTCTAATGACACTTCAAATGCCTAACTAGGCATACAGATGCCTAACTTTAAACATGTGAGTAGGACTATTAGTTAATTGACATTTTTCATGTGCTTAAAGTTAGGCATGTGCTCAAACATCCTGCTGAAGGGAAAGGTTTGAATATTAGCACATCAGTCATATTGTAATTTCACTAAGCTATATAATGTTAAACAAAATGTAGACATAGGAGTAAATAACATTTCTGTCTCATGTTACAGAGCGAAGATCAAAGGGGCATCTTGATCTGACAGAGCTGATCGGAGTTCCACTTCCTCCTTCTGTCTCCTTTATCACTGGTTATGGAGGGTTTCCAGCCTACAGTTTTGGACCAAATGCTAACATCGGCCGTTTAACAAAGACTTTAATACCGCAGACCTTCTATAGGGACTTTGCTATTGTAGTTACAGTAAAACCCAACAGTGATGATGGAGGTGTATTATTTGCAATAACAGATGCCTTTCAGAAAACTATATACTTGGGAATGAGACTCTCACCAGTTGATGATAGCACCCAGAGAATAATCATTTACTACACCGAGCCTCGCTCTTCTATCTCCCGAGAGGCCGCTTCATTTAAAGTTCCAGTGATGACTAACAAATGGAATCGCTTTACAGTGACTGTTCAGGGAAATGACATTGTTCTGTTCATGGACTGTGAAGAATATAACAGAGTTCAGTTTCGGAGGTCAGCTCAGGCCTTGCAGTTTGAATCCAGCTCTGGCATATTTGTTGGAAATGCAGGTGCAACAGGATTGGAAAAATTCACAGTAAGTACAATGTGATGGATTCTAAGAAGCTTTCTTTCCAGAAACAAAACAAAACCAAACCTCCAAATGCAATGGCTTAATCATGAAGATAAGTCACATCTGAAATGTCCTGTATTTTTCATACACATAGAGCAAACATATACTTTTAGTTTAGACTCCTGTTATTTTAGGGGAATTAACAAAGAACATGTAAGTATAACATTTCCATGAGAGGAAGCAGAGTGTGTCTTTCATGTTGCTAAGGTCCTCTGTCTTGAATAGCCCTCTCATAGCAAGCACAAAAATCAGAAGGATATTTACATTCACTGCAGGATACATACTTTACTTCCCGGAATCAGCAGCTGGTCAGTTTCAGCAGCGGCTGAATAGGGGCGCCTGGGGCAGAGCAGCCGGGGTGCTCCCGGGTTGGTCCCGCAGCGCCGAGGAGCAGCGCTATGGGACCAACCTGACAGCACCCCAGCTGCTCTGCCCCTTGCGTCCCCAAGAGCAGCTGGGGTGCTGCCGGGTTGGTCTCACAGCGCTGAGGGGCAGCGCTACCAGACCAATCTGGCAGCACCCCAGCTGCTCTGCCACAGGCGTTCCCGATTCAGCCGCTGCTGAAACTGACCAGCAGTGGCTGAATCGGGGACGCCTGGGGCAGAGCCGGACTATCAGAAGGGGGGGCTATGAGGGGTCTGGTGCGGCATCCCCCCCAGCCTACCGCAGACCCCTCATAGCCCCCTCTTCTGATAGTCCAGCATATTTAATAATCCAGCACCCCCTGGGTCCTAAAGGTGCCGGATTATCAGAAGTTTACTGTATTGGCATTTCGTGATTGCTGTGTGTTTGAATTTATAACCTTAATAACAATTTGGTTTTGTATGTGACTTTCTAGTACTTTTTTTTAATAAAAGGAAAACAAATTTTATCATGTTCAGATGTAACATTAATGTTTATATTGTGTGTTTTAGTCACATGAGAGTGTGGGTGTGTACACAATACACAATGTAAAAGGAGAGAGATTGAATGTCAAATAAGACTATACAGTTCTTCTGGTATATTTCATGCATGAGCCATAGTGTGAATAGACTGAAATTGTGTTGGGAGAGAGCATAGATATATTCATGATTATTTTGGTCAGTTCTAGGTGTCGATAGCCATTGTGGGATTTAGTTCAGAGGTTTTGCAACCTGGATTCTGCAAGTCCAGTTGACAGGACTGGAAGCAAAGGAAGGCTGCAGTTTTTTTTGAAGGTTTGGTGGTTTCTTGGACACTCTAATGAGTTTGAATTTCTAAAGGGAACGTCTCACAAGAAATGGAGGTCCCTAGGTTAAGGGAGTGGAAAGATTTTTTCAAAGAGATAAGGAGAGGCAGCTAGTTGGGGTTTGTAAGAAGCAGATATATAAAAAAGTGAAAACTTTTCTAGAATGTGGTCTGATGTTTGCCAACAATTTAAACATTGAACTCAAGGCTTATTCTTTAAGACTCTGTATAACTATATACCATGAGGCTTCCTACGCCCTTTGTAATGGTGACTGGTTTCAGATCTTTGGTTCGTTTCACTTTTTCTGAGAGTATATGACTTTAACGCAGTAACAGCATGTCTAAGTGTAATTTGCTGAGCACACTTACTCCATCCTAAGCCTTAGCAACAGACTGATCATGTGAATTACATGATCACCAGCCCACTAAGAGACAGTTTCAGTGGGAGATGCAAGCTGTGTCTACAGTTCATACACTGCTAGAACTGTATGTTGCAGTTCAGTGACGTGGAGTAGACCTAATCTTTAGCGCGAGGTTTCCATGCCTTATCAGTCTGATTAAAAGCAGCTTCCTGCTGAGACTGGCTTGGAATTCTCAGCTTGCCAACTTTCACATTGAAATATATCGAATGTAAAAGCCTGACTCAGTGCCCTGTCAAAATGAAAACATCAAGGTGGTTTTCTGCCTTTTTTTACATCTCCAGTAACTTCAAGTGGTGCATAATGACTTGGGAGAATAACATCTGTCCCAATAAACTAATTAAGCAACAGTGCCAAGCTTTATTGATGTTATTGCCTCAGAAAAACAAGAAACACCTTCCTGTACCCATAAGTAGTAGCAGTCCTTGAGCTCCATCTAGTAAACAATAAAAGATGCACTTCTATTTATTTATCAGCAGAAGTGAAAGTAAGCGGGTGCGCCCAGGTGCACAGTTCCGGCAAGAGCTGGCTGAGCTGCGGCAAAAGCCAGGAGGGAGCTATTTAAAGAGCTGGCAGGGACCTGGATTGCAATAGGTCAGCACCTGTAAGAAATGTTAAGTTCCTTTCACTGCTGATTGTCAGAACATCTGAACTGCAGACAACAAAAATGACAATTTAAGGGGCAGCATAGACTTTCCTCAAAACATGCAGGGAGTCCAGGTAAGATTAGCAAGCATTGCTCCTGCCCTTCTAGGGCTACATTCATCTCTCGTTGTTGTTTATTTCACTGGCTAGTGACCAAATGATAATTTTTTATCATTTGTTCTTTTGATCGTCCAGTGCTGGTATCTAGGATAATATATCCAGTTATCACCTTCATGGATAGCCTAGGATTCAAGTAGCCTTGAATTTAGTGGGAGTCTTCAGGTGGTCATTAAATCAGGCTTTGATTGAGGTTTTGTTACTCTATTAATCTGTGCTGAAGATCTCTCTAGATCTAATGCACCTTTGTAATGTAATATATACAGTAAAACTCCATTGGTCCGGCATCTGACGGTCCGGCACTCCTGATGGTCCGGCACCATCAGGAACCCGGAAGTGTTCCGCAGCTGGACCATTGGAGCTGCTCTGCTTCCAGCTTCCCCTATTCAGCTGCTGCTAAAACTGACCAGAGGCTGAATCGGGGAAGCCGGAGGCAGAGCAGCTGGGGTGCTGCAGGGTAGGTCCCCTAGCGCTGCCCCTGGGGGCTGCGGGACCAACCGGGCAGCACCCCAGGCGTCCCCGATTCAGCCGCTGCTGAAATTGACCAGTGGCTGACTCAGGGAAGCCCGGGGCAGAGCAGCTCTGCCTCAGGCTTCCTGGAGTCAGCTGCTGATCAATTTCAGCAGCATCTGACTTGGGAACGCCTGGGGCAGAGCAGCTGGGGTGCTGCCGGGTTGATCCAGTAGCGCCAAGGAGCGGCGCTGCGGGACCAACCCAGCAGCACCCCAGCTGCTCTGCCCCGGGCGTCCCCAAGAGCAGCTGGGGTGCTGCCTGGTTGGTCTCACCGCGCCAAGGGTCGGCGTTACCCCGACCAACCCAGCAGCACTCCAGCTGCTTTGCCCCAGGCGTCTCCGATTCAGCCGCTGCTGGTCAGTTTCAGCAGTGGCTGAATCAGGAACGCTTGGGGCAGAGCCGGACTATCGGATATCGGAAGGGGGGGCTATGAAGGGTCTGGGGTGGCACCCTCCCCCCCCCACCCAGACCCCTCATAGCTCCCCCTTCCGATAATCTGGCACCTTTGGGACCCAGGGGGTGCCGGATTATCAGATATGCCGGACTATCGGAAGTTTATTATATATATATATATCTAAATCTGAGCATCAAAGTGCATTGTTCTGGCTCATGCAATCAGTCACAGTAAACTGGTGTAAACTATGGGAATCCAGCAAAATCAGACTACTTTGCTTAAGGTCCCTAGCTTTAGGCACCCAAGTTTGAAAGTTTAGACATAAAGGTTGAGACGGTGATTTCCACAGTAGTTTGTATCTGTGCTGAATAAAAATTTCTAATGGGCTACATTTGGGGGCATTTTTCCATACAAATTATGCAGTTTTGCCATGTAATTATGGTAAAAAAAAACATGAAACAAACTTATGTGAATTTCAGCAAGTATTCTGATTACAGTACTTTGGTATCACATTTGTGAATGTGACTATGGAAGGACAGGTTAGCATGGGCCACCTTTGGTCCTCAACTTCTTTTCACGCCGAACGTTGTAGTTTCATTTGAGTTGCTCCTGTTGCTCTAGCTGGAAAGAAAAAGGCGGTGGTTCTCTCCCTCACTCTTGCCAAAAGCCAGGGCCTAGTCTCTTGAGATGCCAAAATCAAACACCACTCACAGCAGATGGTGGAAATGTTCAAAATAGGATTCCCTATGCTCTGTGGGCCTCCTCAGGTGTGTTTCTCCCTCAGTGGGATTCATGATGGACACAACAGGCATGTGTCTAGGGCTCTGGATCTCGGAGATGTGCGATGAGATCAAAACCAAGGCTCTCATGGGAACAATTGGTTCTGGCTGTCGTGACTGCAAAGAAAAGCTTGAAAACAAGAGCTGAGTGTAGTAGATCTGGTGGTATCTGCTTGAGGCTGCAGCAGAGATGAGAGCTGCCGCCTTTTAGTGCCAGGGAAGAAACTGCCTGGCCCCACACTCTCCACCCAAACAGCCCTGCCAGACTGAGCAGCTTGGCTTGAGGCAGTGGCTGGGCTCTGCAGAATTGCCTTCACTTTGGGAGGGCTCAGCTGTCCTCCCCTGGTCTTTTGGTTCTACAAGTCAGGTGTGGGGAGGAAAATGGCAGTATCTGCCAAACAACTTCCCCCTCGTGGCACCAGAATGAGAAGCTGCTCTTGATAGAGAGTGCAGGTCTGTGATTCTCCCTGTCAGGAAAAAAAGATTCACAATGAAAGCGCAAATAATCATTGGCTATCTGACTAGCCCGTCATTATGCAGTGAGAGGGAAGGGTCAGTTTGCACACCTCTGATCTATTGTTTCAGGCCTCTGTGAACTGAGGGAGACGTTGCTGTGCTGGTTACACTTGTTTCGCCATGGTAAGGTTTCCTTTGAAAGCATAAGGGATAGGGACTTTAATACATAAATAAATAACCTTCCCTCCGCTGATTCTAGAAGCATCCTCAAAAGAGTGCTGGGTTACTGATCTGGCCCAGTTGAAATCCTGGATGCATCCATTCCCATTTTATCCGGCCTAAACTTCTGCTCAGTAGTAAGACACCCTAGCATGTGTTTTTGATGCTACGCTACGTTAGCCTGGCTGTCACAAGGCACGCTGTGGGAGAAGCAGAGAAGCCTAGTGGAGAGGCCTTGACCTGTCCCAGCAGACGCATTGCAAATACACACAGCACTGTCCCTTGCTGCTGTTCCCAAAGAAAGCCTAGTACCTTGCTCCCGTGCTCCCTCTAGTGCCCACTGTCATTGCCAATATGCATGCAGGGAGCTTACGACAACTCTGCCCTCTCTCTCTCTGCTGACCCGCATATCACATCGTCCTTTCCTGCTGCCCCTGCTTCTTTCAGCCCTCTTACTTATTGCCACCATTTGTCTGCTGTTTCCTCCGCTCAGAATGGCAGCCAACAGAAACAGTACTTTGGAAAGTTTTTCCTTAAGTATGCTCTTGTCTCACCAGAGAGCAGTAGCATAGAGGAAAGAGTGGGTCAGAGGTAGCATAGGTATAGACATGTTGTCAGGCATAGCAGTCAGATGCTGGGATATCTTGGTCGAGGATGAAGAGATTGAATTGTGCCTGAGGATAGGCATCTTATCCATGAGAAATACTTATGACTTAACCCAAATGGATTACTGTTGTATTTATTGTGTCACTCCTTCTGACCATGAAAACTTAGTGACATTAAAATGTACACAGTCCGCAGAAAAGCATAGTGGGTGTAGTTCCATAAGGAATGATAGAAAGAGCTGAGTTAAGAAGTGGGGACAGAAATAACTCTGATATTAGAGAGGCAAAAAGGGTGTTCTAACTTTGCTGTCTTCCAAAGAGTAGAAGTGGGCTGAATAATAGTTCTTCGGGTTTCTAAGTGTACGGCCCTATACACTTAGAAGGGCCCCATATTCAATGTTAGCTGCCAGTCTTTTGGGTTCCTAAAGAGTGGCCTAATTTTTAGAGGCGTGGGTACTTAATTTTAAACTCCCAGGTTTGAAAATGCAATCTAATGTCCTTTAATGGTAATTTTGACTATGTAAACTGTTAGGGTACATCTACACAGTGATATTATTTCTAAATAACTAGGACTATTTTGAAATAATTTAGTCTGTGTCTACATAGCAGGCAGTTATTTTGAAATAATGTTGAAATACTGTCAAGCTGGAGGACTTCTTACTCCGACTTCTGTAACCCTCATTGTACAAGGAGTAAGGGAAGTCAGAGGAAAAATGCTTGTAATAGTTTGTGTCAGCAGGAGGCCATGCTGACTCACAAGCTCCCAAAGTTCAGGGCCTCAGGCCTGACCGCAGACCAAATATCAGTTCTAATGGCCTGCCCTTTTTCAGAGTAGAGCAGCAAATAAACAGGTAAGCAGTTTCTGTTAAATTATCTGGCAGTTTATGAGCCCAGGCCCTGGGTGAGGGCGAGGCAGCAAATAAATAATTAAAACAGTAGTCAGGCGCTGCTCCTCGGTGTTGGCTGGGGACGGAGGTGCAGGCAGCGTATCCATAGGCTCTGGGTCCTGCACTGGTAAGGGTCCAGGTGGTCCAGCCCACTCGTCTGGGCTCAGCAAGGGTCTTGGGGGGCCAGGTAAATTTGTGGGTTCGGGCAGCAGCTTCTGCAGCCTTGCCCAGTTATCTGGGTCCGGCTGCATCCATGATGGTCTAGGCCAATGATCAGGGCCCAGCAATGGCCTGGGCAGCCTAACCCACTCCTCCTTCTGGGGGCAGCGTGGCAGGGCCTTCCTCTGCTGGGGCTAGGGAACAGCCTCTGCCCTGCTTGGCAGCAGAGCTCTAACTGAGCTTGGAGCTCCTCTTCTTATACCCCTAGTCCTGACTTCCTGTTTCCTGTGGGCACTGCTGGGTGATTCTGGCACCACCCACTGAAGGGTCCTTGGGGAAGTTTCTTCATCTGGGTCAGTGGGAGGCCATGCTGACTCACTACACTGCTCTATTTCGAAATAAGTGCAGTGTAGACACTCCCTATTTCAAAATAAGCTATGCAATTGGCGTAGCTCAATATGCGTAGCTTATTTCAAGTTCAGCCCTGCTGTATAGATGCACCCTTAGTGGTTAACTATTTATATATAGCTTCACAGAGGTAGCTGAGTTAGTCTGTAACAGGAAGAACTTAAAAAACAATAAATAGTCTAGTAGCATCTCATAGATTATTGATAATATGTTGGAGGGGTTTAAGTTGAGGACTCTAGGGGTGTGTCTAAACTACATGGCTTCATCGATGGAGCCATGTAGATTAGGTTGATCGGCAAAGGGAAATGAAGCCGCAATTTAAATAATCGCGGCTTCATTTAAATTTAAATGGCCGCCGCACTGAGCCGACAAACAGCTGATCAGCTGTTTGTCGGCTCAGTGCGCTAGTCTGGATGCTCCTGCGCCGACCTGAAAGCCCTTTATTGACCTCCCCATTATGCCTCGTAGGATGAGGTTTACCGGGGAGGTCGATAAAGAGCTTTCATGTCGGCGGGGGAGCGTCCAGACTGCCCCGATCTGCCGACAAACATCTGATCGGCAGAGCTGGGCAGCCATTTAAATTTAAATGAAGCCACGATTATTTAAATCGCGGCTTCATTTCCCTTTGCCGAACAAACAAATCTACATGGCTCCATTGACGGAGCCATGTAGTCTAGATGTACCCTAAGTGATAACAAGTGGAATTCTGTTGTTTTCTCTTTTGAGCCTGTCTTGAAGTAGTTCCTGTCTGGGTACTTTTTTGGCTTTGTCAATCTGATTTTTCACTTCACCAGGTGGGTATTTCAGTTTTAAGAATGCTATTTATAGATCCTGTAGGTGTTTGTCTCTGTCTATGGGACTGGAGAAAATACTGTTGTATTTTAGGGCTTGACTGTATACAATAGATTGGGAAATGTGTCTAGGATGGAAGCTAGATGCGTGAAGGTAAGTGTAGAGGTTGGTAGATTTCCGGTATAGGGTGGTAGAAATTTGTCCATGGTTTAATAGTACTGTAGTGTCAAGGAAGTGGATCTCTCTTGAGGACTGATGCAGTCTGAGGCTAATGGTGAGGTGGAAGTTGTTGAAATCCCTGTGAAATTTTTGAAAGGTTTCTTTCCCGTGGCTCCATATGATGAAGATGTCATTGATGTAGCATAAGTAGAGTAGGGATCTTAGGGGGTGAGAGCTGAGGAAACGTTGTTCAAGATCAGCCATAAAGACGTTGGCATATTGTGGACCTCAACTTAAACCCCTCCAATGCATTATCAACAATCTACAACCTAACCTAGAAAATGACCCCTCATTCTCAGAGGTCTTGGGGGAAAGGCCAATTCTCATTTATAGACAACCCCCTAGCCTCAAACAATTTCTTTCCAGTAACCACGCAACATACATCTATCATAATCATCCTGGAACTTACTCATGCAAGCAGCCCCGGTGCCAACTCTGCACACATATCTATACCAGCGATTTCATCACTGGACCCAATGACATCAGCCACCAAATCAAAGGCTCATTTAACTGCACATCCACTAATGTGATCTATGCCAGCAGTGCCCCACTGCAATGTCTATCGGCCAAACTGGACAATCTCTATGGGAAAGAATTAATGGACACAAATCAGATATCCAAAAAGGCAACACACAAAAACCTGTTGGAGAACACTGTAATCTTCCTGGACACTCATTAATGGATCTCCAAGTTGCTGTTTTGTTTCAAACCAATTCAACAAGCCAAATACACAGAGATTGATTGGAACTTAACTTCATTCACAAGTTTAATTCTTATGCAAATGGTCTGAATCGTGAAGATGTCTGCACATTATCAACCAACCAAACAATGATGGTGCTAATGGTTCTTGATATCTGTGTAGAGTCTGGTGTTGGTCGTCTTCCTTTCTAAATGATGATTCTCGTATCAGCCTCTTGTAACTATTTAGTCTTTAAGGTGCTACTAGACTATTTGTTGTTTTTTAGGTCTTTCCTGTTACAGACTAACTCGGCTATCCCTCTGAAGCTTATCTACTCTCTGTCTCTTTTTTCTTCCTCCCCTCCATTTTTTTTCTCCCCCACCTCCCGTTCTCTTATTTATTCTTGATTCTGGACTTCCAACACTCCTATCATCTGAAGAAGTGGGTTGTGCCCATGAAAGCTCATGATACCATCTACACGTTTTGTTAGTCTTTAAGGTGCTACTAGACTATTTATTGTGTTTTAAGTTTTTTTTATTTATATATAGTACACCCCTCATGTACTTGTAGGGAACAGAATATAAATATTGTCTCAGATTATGCAACTGGGCATCTTCTTTCTGAACCAAAATTAGACTCCAGAGGAGCAATGTACATGTCTCCTTGAAAAGTTTTACATAGTTGTTTGACTGCTGCACTATTTATGTTCTGTGCACATATTTTACATATCTTCAAATATTCTTATTAAGTACCGGCCTATACCTTTTGAATGGATATTAGCTTATGGACATTACTGTTTGTTCTCTCTCTTATACAAGCTTCTGAAAGCTTGGTTATTTGGCAAGTATATTTCTTTAGAGTTGAAGTTTTCCATGCTTGCTTTCAGCCCTAAAGGCTGTTTATTTGGAAAATTTGTAAGGAAAAATTGGTTCAGTCGTTTTTGAGTATTGTGTGTGCTAAATTAAAGGAACAGACTTTTCCCATTTCCCACTGCTGTTGTTAGCCCATGTTGCTTTACTACCTCTGCATTGGGTTATTACTACTTTAAAATAAGATTTAAGTTTTGTTGGTAAAATTTAACAAGCTGTTTGATCTATTTATAATTTACAATCTTAAAATGTATGTAAAATGTGTTATTCTAACAATTTAAAGTGACAGATTAAATGCCAGGATGATGTATTGAGGATAAATATGAATAAATCTGTGAGTAGTTTGGCTGTTTTCCCTCAACATTTCACAAGGCATATAATGTAACTTACACAGATCCACTATTATCCTAGGAACAAACTCATAAATGACATACTAAATTTTATAAACTGAATGGAATACTGAAATATGACAAATAATCTGGCCAATGTATTGGTGTTAATTCTCTAGAAGAGCTCCATATGTACCAATTATAACTGCTCCACCAATAAAAATTCCTTAATTTTTTTACATTCACCATCTATTAGCAATAACAATCTCAGCATAGGGCATTTTCTAGAGACTGATGTCTGGCTTACTTAATGACTCTTGGGTCTACATTTTGGGTCGTCAAGCTCTTTGTACCTGATTGTGGATTCCCGAGAACTGCCTAACTGGTCGTTAATATTTAAAGTCATGTGTGATACTAGCCAAACTTAATATGTAGATAATTTTCCAGAATAAATGGGGTCTAGTCTGTCTCTTTTGTCACAATGCTTTCATGAATGTTATTTGAAGAGAACACTTCCTTGACCTGCTTTTGTTGTTTAATCTAGGGATCGATTCAACAACTAATGATCAAACCTGACCCCCGGGCTACTGAAGACCAATGTGAAGATGATGACCCATATGTGAGTACTTGCACGCATACCTCTTTATCTGTTTTTACTGGTTATGTGCCAAGGATTTGAATTGCAATAGAACATTTTTAACACAATAGTTTGGAGCTGGGAGGCAGGCAGTCTTTCTTCATGTCAGATACCAGATGTCAGGTCCAGTGGATGGAGCAGGTGTCCAGGTTGGGGAGCAGAAGCAGAGGTAAGAGCAGCAGAGGTAAGAGCTGGAGTTAACTTTCAAATACCAGAGCCAGGGTGTCCAGACAGAGCCAGGGCCAGAAAGAGAAGCTGGGAATCAGAGCCAAAGCTAGATACCATATGGCAGAGCCAAGGGTTGACCCAGGGTTGGAATCATAAGTCAGAGCTGTAGGTCAGAGCCAGGATTGGTAGCCAATGGTGAGGAGCAAAGTGAGCGGGCAGGAAGAGGAGAGAGGCAGAGATCAGGCATGGAGCAGGAGCAAAGTGGGAGCTAAGAGTGAAGATCAGGTCTGCAGCAAAGCAGGACTCAGAATTCAGATTGCAGGAAACAGTCAAGAGCAGGGGGCAATGTGGCAGTCGTAGCAGAAAGTTTGCTCAGTCGCTTGGAGAACCCTCTCAGCTCACTCCCGAGCTTAAAGTGCAGGTATGCACCAGCAGGTAGCCATAGGTCTTTGGAGCTCCAATTGGACTTCCTTTGGGGCCTGACCTTCCAAGTTTAGAGAGACTCTACTTCATCCTGCTCTTTGGTGGCAACAAAGGTGTGTCAGAGATCTGGGGCCCCTGCAGCCTGGTCTTCTTTACCCTCGGTTCTTTACAGAAACAATGGTTATCTCTCTTCTTTGGAACAGATTGAGATGCTTGAAACTGCTTTGTTGGTGTGTTTGGTTCCATGCTGTGCCCATTGGAAGCCAGAATCCTCAAATAACTTTTCCAATCTTTAGTGTCCACCACCTTTGAGACTTTGAGTGGTGACAATCATTTGGCTAATGAACTCCTCTCCAGGCTCGTCTTTGAAAGCTGAGATATGTTAATTTGTAATAAATTGCTGAGCAATACTCATAACAATTTCCCCTCAATGTAACGACAATTGAAAAGTAAAGTAGAAAAGAATCTGAAGAGCTGTTTCATGCTAGAACATAACATTTCTGACCTTGGAATATTCTATACTTACCCTAATAATTTACTTTTTTTGTAGGCATCAGGAGATTCTAGTGGCGCTGGTAGCATTCAAGAGCAGGAAGGAATTCTTGAGACACAAGAAGTCATAGCATCTTCTCCACCGCTAGTAAGTGTCAGCAATTTATCTTTCTCCTTTACCACCCCATTAAGCAATGAGGTGCAAACGCTGCCATTAGATATTAATTTGTGGCACCTTCTGAAGCCAGTTGGAATGATGTGTGCCCAACCAAAGGCAGAATATGGCTTTGAAAGTGCAATTTCCTTTGGGCTTGATAGTGAATTAACAAATCTGCCCTAAGCAAGGGTCAACACATTGTTATGCTGCCCATAGAATTGCCTGTATGGAGGAGTGCAATTTACTGAGGTTTTTTTCCCCCTAGAGTTCTCTTGTTTTATAGGTTTACAAGATAGTATTGCAGAATTCTGCCCTCATCTCTTCTCTCATGCCCTTTTTTTAAGCCTCCACAACATTCTATTTACACACATTGATGCTGGGTGATAAGCAGCTAACCTACTGTGTTTTGTTTCAGTACTTTTTAAATCTCTCTTGATGATTCAGCAAGTAGACTCCTGCCTTGTTTATTTGTTCACTGCCTATCTTGTCAACATACAGCTCAGATCTTTCTAATTTACACCAGTGTAAAGCTTGATTTAGTCCAGAATTGCACAGTAGTAGTTAAACGTAGACCATGACCAAAATTTGATATAGATTTGCAGGGTCAGTATCATTCACTATGGGCATGTCTACACTGCGCTCTAAACTCAAAATAAGATATGCCATTTGTGCTATACAAATTGTGTATCTTATTTTGATTAAATTTCAAAATAGCGTATTTTGAAATTTGGCACGTCTACGCAGCACCAAATTTCAAATTAACTCACCATTTCGAGATATCCCTTAGCTCCCGTGGAACAAGGGTTACAGGGTTGCTGAAATAGGTCTCGAAATAGCAGATGCGCTATCTTGAAATAGTGGGCATGTTCAAAAGATGTGGGGTAGCAAAATATCAGTATCCCAAAATAGCCCCGCTGTGTAGACGTACCCTAAGTGTCCTTGCTCATCCTCTGTGCACTGTATAGCCTTCCTCCCCCAGCTCTCCTTATTCCACCCTGTAGTCTTTGGGAGGCCTGATGAAAGAAGGGATGTATTTTCTGCCCTTATTTAAATAAGTCTTTTGGTACCCTGTAATCCATTAAAAATAATTAATATAAGAAGAGGGATGTCAAATGTCCTGAGAGCTCCTTCGCCCTTTCTAGACTGGCCATATCGGGTACTTGATGAGATGCAAAGTACCATAAATCATGGGCTGTAAGAGTGATTCTTTCTTTAATTCAGTTTATTTTTTCCTTCAGAACACAGAATAAAGGTATCCTTGTCTGCATGCCATACAAGAGGACAAGGAGTACCTGAGACCTAGGGACCCCTGCTTAGGTATAGAATGAACCAGAATGGTCAGAAGAAATGTTTCCTGTATAAGAAATATGAGACATTTTTCCTGTACTAAGCTAGACTGTTTTTGTAGACCGTCCCATGTATTATCTTGACTTTTCCATGATCACGTCTAAGTTTCCACAGAGCATACCCTTTTGCAGATTGTGTGTGTCCTGCTTCTTTAAAGGAGTAATGTGGCAGGGCATTAAACCAAGTGGAAGACTTTTTGGCTACTGCTTGTGCTTCGGGTGTATGTGTGTTTTGGTTGAATAGTGAGTTCCATGCTGCAGTGCTGTGGCATGGAACTCTCTCTTGCCGGTAGACTGTTTTTCTTGGTAACCCATAGCAATGTGTCAGGTAGCATGTCTAAAAATAGCCTGCTAACAAGCCAAAAATGTACCTACCTTACTAAGTGAAGAGGTGGTGGCTTGCATAAACTTTTAAGGACCACGTAAAGAGTTTGCATTTTCCTCATGAGCAGAAGGTTGCAGTTGAGATTACATTGTTAGCACATCTCCCATTTACATGAGAGGTGAACTAGAAGTAAAATAGTTACTGCCCAGGGCTAAAGTATACTCCCGCATTCACAAGTTTATCAGGCAGCTAAGCGGGGACCTATTGCTTTGATGAGCCACACTTCCGAGATCTCCCCTGCGCTAGACAGGAAACCCCTGCAGAAACATCATGTCAAGGTTTAACCTTGTCAGAATAGTACAGGCATGTCATATCTTCTTGGAAAAAACAATGTAGTGTGTGGTTTCTGGCTCTGTAGCACTGGTCTGCAGTAAATTAGAAACTGGTAATTAAGAATCAATGCCAAGGGAAGTGACAACATCAGCACTGTTGAGGAAAAATGTGGCTGTGGTGTATTATAGGAATGATGAATCTGTGGTTGGCACTAATGGGCGGAGCAAACTCTTCCAGTTTCCTATGGGTCTCTGCAAGGCAGTCACACACATGGGCATTACTAAACCATTGTAAAACTTTTTATACATCTTTAATGTATCTATGTTTCAATTTTTCCGTAAAACAAGACCCACTCTCCCATGTACTGATCTGTTATTTATTTCTGTTATTTTAAAAGCAGTTTGTATACTATGTAGGAAACTAAAGCTAAGAGAGGGTTTGGGTTTTTTTAGAATTACAAAGCTGCTGCTTTCCCTTCAGATTGAAATATTATGCTAATAGAGCACATTCGAAAAATGAATGTTCAGAAGTATTTTGTTATTTAAAACCCTCAAAACAAGCAACATCTATACATTCTGTATTCATTTGATATGCACTTTTCCAGTAATGGTTTGTCATTTTTTAGTGTGCCTTGAAACAAAGAAGGTCTGTGTGAAGTCCTAGTTACAGCTACTGTGAGGCTCTTTGTATGAGATAATCACCCCATGTTTTACATTGCATGGGTTTTTGAGCCAAATAATCATTATCCTGGAGGGAGTGTAAGAATTTATATGAAAGTGCTTTCTTAAGCAACACATATAACTTAGTGTTTTTAAATTGTGTTACAATAATGCCATTAGATTTCAAAAAGGCAGCAACAGTGTATAACTAATGCCTAAGATTTACATTACCTTTTTAAAAAGTTAAGGGTTTTTGCCAAATGTGAAATGTCTAAATGTTACTTGTTGAAACTGTATACTTTCCAAAGGATTTTAATGTGCCTTTTCTAAAGAAACAATGGACATAACCAGATTGACAATGTAATAATCAATACTGTTACTGATAGATGCTTTTGAGAGAGTTTGTATTCACACAATACTATTCCAGTACAAATTGCCAAGCAAACTGTGCAAGATTAATAGTTCAAAGTAGGTTCCCAAGCTAGTCTGGAATGAAACAAGTCCAGAGAAATACTTGACAATATAGCTGCTGAATGATGTCTCTTATTTGCATCAAGAGTGCATAATCTAATTATTTGTATTCTGCTAAATTGTACAGTGCAGTAACAATAGATTGAACAGTTTAGGATATTTCAGTACATTTCAATTCAATGGACTGAACATAGTTTTTCAGCATAGAGGGAATCATCAAGAAAGAGATGGCTCATTTCTAGAACTGCTGCTCTGAAAGCAGTTGTTTATGGACACCCGGGTATAGTTTACTCATAAAGTGACCAACATTGGCAGAATTTATCTGTGAGGAGAGAGGGAGAGTCCCAAGGCCAATTACTAAATTCTGCCAAATGTGAGACTGGGATGAAGGAACTGAAAGGAATGTTAAAGATCATTATTTTCTGATTGGATTAATTTCCATTTCTGTACTGTATAATTAGGTAATTGGTTAGTATTCTGGACACCTTCCATTTATAATGCTGAGCTAAACCTCTTGGGTCTTTTCTGTTCTCATACTATCCACTCTCTTTTCTTACATTCAAAAATATGTTTTGGCACCTTTACAACTCATTTCTCATAACCAAGACCTTCCTATGCGGAAATGTAAATGATGTTAATCAATTCAGCACTCATATTTGGATTATGTGTAATACTTGACAGCCTGTACCAGATTATGCATTTTATTCCTGATTAAATATGGCAATCTACTAAAAGAGGTTTTCTTTAAAGAAAAAAAAACCCCAACAACAACACATCTATTATAGTTAGAGAATTAGGACAAAACTCTGACATGCAGACATGAGTGCCATGAGCGTGCACACAGTCAAATAATTGCCCAGCTTAGCCAAATTGCCACTCTGTGCACTGGTGGAGAGCAAGCTGTGCAGCACCATTGCTTTCTTCTCTGCCTCCACCTCACATGCAGGTAGACAAGAAGTAGGATGGAGTGCCAGTAGTGGATAGCGAATTGGCTGGTGCAAGAGAAATGTATGTTGCACTCTTTAAAATAAGCTCACCTGAATCACAGTTTCTTCCTGGGGCAGAGATGTAAAGCCTTTGTCTAGTCCTTAGGAGGTAGCATTAAAGGTGGCAAAAATAAATTTAAGAAATTCCATCACCTTGTGGCAAAAATATACTATTGTTCTGAATGAGCATTACATCGATCATAGAATTTAGAGATGGAAAAGACATGTGGGGCATCTAATTCATCTCCTGATAAAGCAGGGTTGCTCCTGGCAGGATTCCCTACTCTAATTTCAAATATACCATTAACCACTTGACTTGGGGATTAGTTGTACAGCCTAAAGTCTGGGCAATAGCCAGAGTGTGTAGAACACTTGACACTAGTGTTGACCAGGAACTCTGAGCCTTTGTCTACACTACTAAGTTTTTTGTTGCCAAAAACGGTCTTTGGGTGATAAAATAGTGGGGCTAACTAAGCTAATTCGAACTAGTGCATCTAGACCTAAAAACTAATTCAAATTAGCATTTTGCTTATTCGAACTAGCATGTCCACATTGAGTGGACCCTGAACCAAAGTTAAGGCTGGCCGGAAGCAGTGCCGGCAGGGCATCAGGTTAGGACTTAGAGTATGGAGCTGCTGCCTCAGGCTAGCCCAGGGCTATGCTTGAAGGGACCCCCACCCTGGACAGACAGTTCTCAGGGTTCCCCGCTTGCTTGTCTACCTTGATGAGGGACCTCGTAGAATGAGGTTTACCTAGTTGGAATTAAGCGCTCCACTAGTTCAAATTAAGTTCAAACTAGCGGTTTGTATATGTAGCGCCTGTGAAAGTTAATTTGAACTAACGGCTGTTAGTTCAAATTAACTTTGTAGTATAGACATACCCCGAGAGCGTACATACTGCAATGTGAAACGCCCAGTTTTGGCAACAAAAATCTTTTACCCCATGAGAGACTTTTCTTTTCCCCTTCCTTTAGTGTTGAGAAAGAGCCAGTGTATCTCACAATGCCTGCCCTGATGGGTCTGCTCAGTGTTTTGATCTCTGCTGCTCTGAAGGTGTGTGCCCTTCCCCTTTCAAAGCTCTGGGAAGTATCTGATAGCTCGGTGTGCTGCTCTCTTTGGGGAGGAAACAAAGATCACATTATTGGAATGCAGTTCTTCCCTGAAGTAGGGACACAGTGGCAACAGACTGCTCCTGGGGGAAAAGGGGAGGGGAGACCCTGGAGAGACTGCTATGCTGCTTTAACATTCCTCAGCATGGAGAGCTCCCAGAGTTACTCAGGATGCTACTCCCAGCAGCTGAGGAGACTGTGGGAGAACCTGGGGAGGAGGGGGAAATCCCAAGATATGATCAGCTCTACCTTCCCCTATCACTTCACTGTGAGATACATACCCACAGTGCACTGGTCACACTGTCGATGCCGTGAGGGTGGACACGATCTCTTAACAGAGGGAGCAAGCGTGGACTCCCTCTGGAGATTTTTGTTTTATTGACTTTTGGTTGTCAGCATAAGTTTTGTAGACAAAACTTGGCAGTGTAGATAGAGCCTACATGAAAACAATGGGATGAAGTAAGGAAACAGAATGTTTAGACTGAATATCTTTGGAAGCTCCCTCGCCAGTCCAGGAAAAACCCATTGCCACACTGAAGTTTCTTTCAGGCCATTGCCTCAGGGCATGGTTTATTAATTGAAACATAAACTCCCAAGTGCACACAAAACAAAGCCATTCCCTTGACCAACACAGGCTGCAGGAGCCCAGGAGTCTTCTCCTTTCTTCACCTTCTCCTGCCCCCTGCTTCAGGGCTTGCATAGAACTCCACTTGATTCCTGTTGCACTCTGTCAATCTCAGTTCTCTCAGCCCTTTAGAGGCACCGCTTGTCCCCTTCCTGCTGTGTCTGATAACTGAAGAGGACTGAATGACCCTGAGCCATGAGCCACATACCCTGTCACAGTCATGAAATATTTCTTCCTATGTTGCATTCTGTGAAGGGAAGTGCTGGAAACCCTATTGTCTGTCACATTGACGTCTGAACTCTTTCCTGAGCAAGGGCCTTCTGAACTCAACTGGAAGATGAGAGTTCTCAGCCTCTCACTTGAGGTTATCATCATCTTGTAGCTTTGGGTCCTAAATGTGCAATAACAAACCATTCTGGTCTGGCAGAGAGGTGAGGTAGATGACCTCATGGGTCCTTTCCTTCTCTATAGTCTAAAGGCCAGAAAAACTTCCTCCTACAGAGAAACTTGTGTATGAGCTTTCACAGAGGTGGAAAACTGGGAACTCAAGGAGAATTGAATGGGCTGCACATCTGTGCTGGGAGTGAGATCTCCCAACCACAGAAATCCTGGAGCTTCACTTTAAAAGGACATAGCTAAAAGGCAAGGGCACAGGAACTGTCCGTGCATGGCTGCACTTCTACATATCTCCAGTACTTTCTCTGCCCGTGCAGCAGCCAGGTTGCTATTGCCTTTGTCTCTTCTCTCTGACTGTTCAGTGGGAGTCACAAAGGGAGTTGACCCAGCTCCAAATTCTGTGGACTTCTGTACAGATTTATATATGGATATTCAATGGGTCTGTAGGGAATGCAGCCAACCATTCATACCCTTTTCTCCATACCCCTACAGGACACTTGCAGAGGGGCTGCCTTCTGTTCCATCAATGTACCCCTGAAAAAAGCAATCCCTCTTCCTTGTGCCTGGGGAAAGTGTATGTATGCAGAGGGAATACTTCAGCCCTTTGATTCTAACACAGGTCCTTGTCACCCACTCCATACACCTCCTCTCTGTTCAGTATATTGCTCTTCATCACATATAGTTCTTCAGCCTGTTTTCTTTCTACAGTACTTGGCAGTGCTCCTGTCCAAACCAATGTGAATGAATTTTGAGAGATTTCATGAGTTGTTGTTAAATGCTCTACTAAAATCCAATAGCAATATACATAGTTTATAGTTTTCTTTATCTGTTAATCCATGCAGCCCTGTCAAGTAATCACATTTATGTGGCATGATTTTATTTTTATTACCATTCAGCGTGTTGCTTATTGCTCACTGTTCTGTTCTGTTTTGGCTGTTACAGCAATTTGTTCCCCTCAGTATTTTTCTCATTATCTTTCTAGGGAAGGAAGTCAGATTTTGGGGTGGAATTACCAAGATCACTTTTTCCCTTTTATTAAAGCTTATCTATTATTCAACATTAGTAAAAGGAAATGTTTTATATAAATCTTTTCTCTGCTTCATTTGTCTCCACATTAATGTAAAACATTTGATTCCTATAACTGAACAAAGCCATGCATTCCAGCAGGGATTTTCCATTTCTATCTATTGTTTCTGTGTAGTATTAGTTATAGAGAAGCAGAAGAGGAAAGTCACTGGAGACTGCATTTAGAGGAAAATATATCTGCTCCTCTTTGCAGGAGGCATAGCCATCTAGACTTAACCTTATTAAAGGATTTGTATACACAATGTCCTGTCCTGCATGTTAAAACATGGCAAAGCTTAATACTTTTAAGTTTATTACCATTCAGATTAACAGATTATGTTTAAGGGTACATTAGGCTGTTGGCACCAGTGAAAAGTAAATATCACAAAAAAGTATACAAAAGTAAAGGAAAAGATAAGATGACCTGTAACCTGTTAGAGCAAAGGTATTTGAAATCCAGTGTAATGAATGGAAAGACTCCTGCTGACCTCACTGAGAATTGGATCTGGCCTACTGTGAACAAGACTTTTGTTATTCTTTCCTCTTTTAAGTTTTGAAAGAAACAGAGTCAGAATTGATTTCCTAAAACAAATATGGGCATGTCTACACTGCAGTTAGTCGCCAGTGACTGCCCCGTGCCGGCTGACTTCAGGTAAGGGGCTTGGGCTAAGCAGTTGTTCAAATGTACTGTAGACATTCAAGCTCTGGGACCCTCCTGTGATTGAGGTCCCAGAACTCAAGCTCCAGCCCAAGCCCGAGCACCTCTGCTGCAGTTAAACAGCCCCTTAGCCCGAGCCCTCAAGCCTGAGTCAGCTGGCACCAGCCAGACACGGGTTTTTAATTGTAGTGTTGACCTACCCTGTGTTTCCTCAGAGCTTTACACGTAACTAAAGAGAAGCCGTGAAGCCTCCAACAGCTGGTTTTTTTAACACAAGTAGCAAGATTCAAATCTGGAAAAAGCAAGAATCGGCACCCACCAATTATAATTGTGGTTTGTATTGTGATAGCACAACGGGGACTAGGGTGCCTATGAACTAGGTACCGTATAAACAGAACAGTCTCTGTTCCAAACGGTATTTAGTCCTCTTCTCATTGCTTTCATGGTTCTTCTTTTTTAGTGTGTGCTCTGTTTCCATTGATATCAATGAGACCTTAGTTCATGCTTGAGTGCTGTCTTGAAAGGACCTGGAACCTTATATCTAATGCTTTATTATGAAACACACCAAATGCCTTGAAAGGTTTTTCCCTATTGTAAATACATTAAAACACACAAGAATAATACCAGGCTAATGGTGTTTTAGGGAAAATGCCATTTTTGTACACGTATAACAAAATATGTTAAAATGCCTTATTATTATTGTGTGCAGTTTTGCCAGATTTTTTTGGCCCACTCCAAATGCTCCATGTTGCTATGGCAACAAAAATCACATTTAAACCTGGCGTAATTAGCCAGTGGAGAACTGAGTAGGGCAGTCAGCTCTGTCCCAAGCCTCTGAGAGGTAGTCTATATAAACAGTTAGTACATGGAAAGCTGGGATGTAGCGACCTCACACTAATGTGCCACACACCAACTGTCCATGTGGACTTTGCTGCTTGGCACTAAAAGTTCTATAATGCTCTTTGGTCTCCTCCCAGTACAAAGTGTATAGATGAAAGTGCACTACAGAAATTTTACTCATGCCAGAGAGTGCCCACAGACAGTTAATGCGTTGGCAAGGCAGATTTACCCCCCAAGTTTGCCACATAGTAACCGTTTATATACACAAGCTCTGAGCATCTGCAGTGTGGTAGGTGTATTCCTACACTTACCTGATCCCAGGCTGCTGAAATTGTCCTTATTGCTCATGGGCAGCCAGCAGAAGACAGAGCAAATAGCCAATTGTGTGGATAGGGCTGACACTTGTCAGCTCCAAGAACAAGAAGCCACAATGGTGGCTTAATGCCACCTGTGCTCTCTACAGGCTTGTGCCAAATGTATCTTACCTGACCTGAAGGATTTGGGTTTCAGGAGAATCTGTTTGCTAGACTTTCAGGAGAATTTTGTTGAAACTTACATACATATTGTATGAAGTTCATAATAAAACCATTTGGCTATAAATTAGTGAGATGGTCCCTGCCAAACAAAAATGAGGTATTTAAGAAAGAACAGTGATCAAAGAGGAAACAAACTTTATTGTGAACATAACCCTGTGCTAATACTGCATGTTAGTAAATGTTAATTTTATTAGTACCTGCCTCTTAGCAGTAACTGAAAACATATTCAAAAAATTGTGCACCTGTTCCTAATAATGCCTAAAAAATAATCTTTGAAAGAAAACCAAGACTCTAGTTGTACTTCGTAAATACAGCAGGCTTGTGAATGCTCTGGAGTAGAACAAACCTGCTGATCATTTTGTATAGTAATACTTTTTCTCAGGAATAATGATCAGATAGGTTTTGCTTTCCTTTCTTGCTCAGCAATTGTTTGGGAATTTATTTCTTTTAGCCTGCGGAAATAACAGCTGAACCTGTAGAAGCACCTCCAACTGTATCAGCTCAACTGGAAGAAATTGATTTCTCAGGACATCATATATCAGACGAAACATCTGAATCACCTACAATCAAAAAACAAGGCACTATATATTACCTCTTTTACTACTTCTGTGCTCTTCAGGGTCAGGCCTATGGAACATGTGTGAAATGTTTTGGGTGCTACCTGAAATATACATCATGATTCTAAATATCTTAAAATAAATGTTCAATTCATTATGATTGGCATCTCCTCAGTGCTGAACATGATGAGCCTACAGCAGGGTAAAATGCATTTTCCCCCAAACGGTTATACTTTGAATTTTTCACATGGTCCATTGTAACAGTGGATATAGGTAGAGACTATCCTGAGTCCCTCCTGAATCCCTTTTTGCCAGCCAGATCGTTTAACCTCACCCTGGGCAAAAAAGATCTTTAGGTCTTCGATGTACAAAGAGCAGGTGTAGCCCTCCACTACATCAAAGATGAGTCCCAATCAAGGCACTATTTTAAAAAAATATATTTTATTTAAGAGGAAAAATAGACATAATAAAGAATTTAAGTGAATTCCCTGTCTGTATGATTCTCAATGGACAGCAATGCAAATGATCAGACATGCACACCCACCAGCTCTGGTGTCTTGCAGTCCTCCAGTAATGTACCTGATCAACTGTGCAGTACTATATGTAGGAAGAATTTTTACTTCTTTAACTAGGAGCCTGGACCTGTCATTACCCCATATCAAAATGTATAAATATATATGTTGTTAGTTCTAAAATTATCCACCCCTTTGAAAAATTTAGCTCCAGGAATTATGTGATCTCTTATGGTAGTAAATTCTGCACACTTGACAACACTGTTATTTACCAAGTAATGTCTGTGTACCACACAAACAAATATATTCTTGCCACATCCTGTGACACAGGGGAGTATTGTCCCCAGTTCACAGTGGGGAAACAGGTACAGAGAGATTAAGGGTCAAATTTTGGCACCTCAAGATACAGATAAGTGTCTAGTATGGTTTTCAGAAGTGCGTAGGCATCTAAAGTTAGGTTGATTTCAGTAAAAAACCTTTGAAGCTGTTGATTTCAATGGGAGTTAGGTGCCTGGGCAATTTGAAAATCAAACTTTGTCGCTATCTGTATCTTTAGGCACCTGAATACCTTTACAAATCTGGCCCTAAGTGACATGGTCACGGTCAAACAAGAAGTCTGTGACACATCCAAGAACTGAATCCATTCTTCTTGAGCTCCAATCTACTATTTTAGCCACAGGATCAGTTTTCCTCACTCAAGGTGAATGACTAATTTAACTTTATCATCATGACCACCCAATGAATGACAAAGTGAGAAACTGTGAGGGGTAAAAAAATGTAAAGTGCAAGGCACCAACCTCTGCATTGCATGTGTAGAGCATTTGTATGTAAGTGCCAGGTACAAAGTGCTAAGCAGGGCACAAGCACAGAGGAAAACCCAACCGCCTCCCATAGTGAGAAAATCACAGCACACAACTACATTACTACAGCAGGGGCTAGTTATAGGATCAAGGCCAGAGAGGAGACTGCATAACTAATAGTCTCACTTGTAGTCAGAGGATTATGCTTGAGCCAGCAGTTCCTCCAACAAACCTTGCAGGGCACATCCCTCATTTTTAAATCTGCGCAGTTGAAAGCTAGGTAGTGGGAGGGCAAAGGGCTGAAGCAAGAAGATCATCCACTGCACTCTCCTTATCTCACTCATTCCTACAGCATGGCCCCCTCTTTTGTGCCCATCTTCTTCATTCTTTTTCACTTATTAGTTTTGTTTTCACCCTAACCATCTTTCAAAGTTTTTGAAATGTCTGTATAAACTCCATCCTTCTCTATCACAGAAAGCTTTTTTTCCTCTGATTTTATTTTTGTCTTGGATTTTGGGGTTTTCTCTTCTTCTTTCCCAATTTGTTTTTTGGTTTGTGCATTTTTGTCAAATACCAATTATTTTTGTTCTTTTACCTTATTATATATGTGCTCCTCTTTCCTGCTAAATGTATTTTATTTTATTTTATTTTATGTTCAACCAATGCAGGAAATGATCAACATGAAAGAGACACCACTACGATAGCCCAGGAAATACTAAAACAAGAAACTGGTTCTGGTGCTATTATTTTGCAAGGAGAGAGAGAAGTACAGGTCCGTATGGATGGTTTACTATGTTGCTTCTCATTGTGGCTCTGACTCAGGAAAGCACTCGGGCATATAATTAAGTACTTTCCTGAATTAGCATCTTTATCCTTTCCAACTTGCTATAATGTTTGTGGTGATTGGTTATTTGTACACTTAAACAGCTATGTTATCTCATGGTGATGTTGTCTTCAATCTTACTTGAACTATGGGACAGTTCAGTTGCAGATCCAAACTTTCCTGTTCAGACTGAGCCATAGACACAGCAAACATGTATTTTTTGATCTCAGCTACTTTTACTTTAGTTCAAAGAAGCAATGGAAAAAGAATATATATATCCTCAAAGTGAGAGTCTGGATTTGTTGTTTATTTTATAAAAGCCATCTTGAACTAAATTGTAGAGACAGCATGGCAGACTAGGGGTCTATTTTATTCCGACAGGTGTAGTAGTACACAAAACACATTTGCAATTACAGAGAATGCTCCATGTTGAGGGGCTGATCTTACATTCTTTACCTAGGCTTCATGGGGAGTTCCCTCTGGAGTTCATTGGGAGTTTTTACCTAGGCTTCATTGTGAGCCGGGTGGCCTCCCCCCTCCCCAGTGCTCCAGGGATGCAGGAGCTGCACACCCTCCCCCTCCCCACTTCCCAGTGCTCCAGGTAGATGGGATGTGGGAGCTGCACAGTCTCCCCCTTCTCTGGTGCTCCAGGGAGCTGTGTGGCCTCCCCCTTTCCTTTCCCCAGTGCTCTGGGGAGGTGGGACATGGGAGCCGTGCAGCCTCCCCCTTCTCTGGTACTCCAGGGAAGTGGGAGCTGCGAGCTGCGAGCTGCATGGCCTCCCTCTCCCCCACTCCCAGCCCTTTCACGCACCCCCTCCACCAAAACCCTGCACACCCCAGCCCTCTCACTCATACCTCCCTAAGCCGAGACCCCACACTCCCAGCTCCCTCACTCACCATCCTGCTGAGACCTCACACCCTCTTCACCGAGACCCCACATCCCCAGTCCCCTCACTGATCCCTTTCACTGAGACCCCTGGCCTGCTTCTGATCCCTCCCCCCCCCCCCCCCGGCCAGACACCTACTCCCGGGGGGGTTGGAGGGGTTGGCAACCATAGTGAGCAGTGGTGAGCATAGTGAGCAGTGGTGCAGACCCCTAGTTTATAATTATGGACTGTAAAAATGCTGGAAATAGTATCTTTCAGTTGACTTCATATACTGCTGTAGTGCAAAATGTTTACTGTAAAAGTGAAACTTAGAAATGTATATTTTTTTGTACATAGCACTCAAAAACCAAACAATGAAAAACTCTAGAGCTTATAAGTCCACTTGATCCTACTTCTTGTTCAGCCTATCACGAACACAGACAAGTTTCTTTACATTTACTGTCTTCTTCATATTTACAATATCTCCTGAACGTGAGAACAGCAGTTCTCATGGAACTTTTATAGCCAGTGTTGCAAGGCACTTATGTGCCAGCTATCCTAAACTTTCATATGCCTCTTCGTGCTTTGGCCACAATCTGAATTCTCACCTTTTGTTTCTGTTTTTCCTTTGATACGTGTACTCCCAGCTCAGGGGAGTACAAATAAAACTTTTATTCCACCTTTAATAGGAAGATAGAGCATTGCTATGACTTTAAAAAAAATAAAACCTAGACACATGGCTTGACATGTTCTTTTGATATTGTGCTTTACTATACTAGTCACTGATGCCTTCCACCTCCCTTATCAATTGTCTGTATTTACTAATTTACTCATTGCTATCCACTTCCTAATTTTTTTTCATATATGTGGTAATGACTGTTTTCACTTCACTTACCAGGTTTATTTTTTTAACCAAAGAAGTCTTATTTCATGATTACTGGAGTATCTATGTGTGTGGTGAGGATGTTGGATTTTTTTTTTTTTTAGTTGCCTAAAAGAGCATTCTTAAATAATGACCATTATTGTTAACATATTTATGTTTACATTTTTAAACCAACTTTAAAACATGTATATGTTGCTGGTTGGGGACTATATTCTTTCTGCACATAACCACTGAAATTAGGTCATGACCAGCATAGGCAATCATCTCATTTTAGGAGAATGATTAATTAACCTTGATCAGTCAGAATGAGGTTAAATATCCTGAGAGATGTTTGTAGAGAACCTAGCACAATGCCACCCCAAACTGGACTGAGGCCTGCAGGTACAATGGCAATATATATTAAAACAATAGGAACAAAATAATAAAGCCGATTATTATATATTTTACATTCTTAGGGTCAAAAAGGTGACAGAGGTGAAAAAGGAGAACAAGGACCACCAGGGCCACCAGGACCACCAGGAAAGTCGGGACTAGAAGATATGCAGACAGGGATTCAAGGAACTCTTGGACCCCCTGGATCCCCAGGAAAACCTGGGCGAGATGGTGAGCCTGTAAGTACTGCATCTCTGTTGAACCCATGCAAATCATCTAGACCAGTGGTTCTCAAACTTGAGCAACCCAGGGACCCCCATTTTGATTTAATTTTTTTTCAGGGACCCCTTACCCCATGCCTGCAGTGAGACCCCACCCCTGCCATGCCCCCTTTTGAGGCCATGCCCTGCTCACTCCATTCCCCCTCTCACTGTCCCCCATCCTCATTCACTTTCACCTCATTGGGCCAGGAGGGTGGGATGTGAGAAGGGGTGAGGGCTTCATCTGGGGGTTTAGACTCTGCAGTGGGGCCAGGGATGAGGAGTTTGGGTACAGGAGGGGGCTCTGGGATGGGATAGGGGTTAGGGGATTGGAGGCTCTGGGAGGGAGTTTGGTTATGAGAGGAGACTCTAGGCTGGGGCAGGAGGATGAGGGCTGCTACTGAGGGTATGGGTTCTGGGGTGGGGCCAGGGCGAAGGGTTTGAGTTGCAGGTGGTAGCTCGGGACTAAAGGCAGAGGGTTGGGCTACGGGAGGAGGTTTGGGATCCCAGCAGTACTTACTGCGGCTCCCAGGAAGCAGCCACCAGGTCCCTGTGGTTTCTGGGCACATGAGCAGCCAAAGAGGCTCCACATGGTGCCCTCACACCTGCGAGCTCTGCCTCTGCAGCTCCCATTGGTCATGGTTCCTGGCCAATAGAACCTGCAGAGCCAGCACGTGGGTGAAGGCAGCACATGGAGACTCCCTGTCTGCCCATGAACCTCGGAGCCTCAGAGACTCCATGACCACTTCCAGGAGCTGCCTAGAATCAGGGCAGGTAGGGCGCCTTTGCTCCAGGACGAGGAGGTGTTGATCACTAGGGCTTGCGGACCCCCTGGAGTTCCCTCATGGACCCACAGAGGTCCACAGAGCCCAGTTTGAGAAATGCTGCTCTAGAGAGAGCAGTATTCACTCATCACACCTAGGTGAAGGGCTGTCTCTACTGCCTTACACCTCATGTAGCCAAAGCGGGTGTTCAACCATACCTCCTCAGAATGGTAGTCTTACTCTTCTGCACATGTGTCAATGGTTCTACACGGTGCCTAGCCCTGTCGATTCAGGCCCAAAGCATATAAAACATCACAATGGCTGAGGTGTCAGCCAAGCTTCTCAAGGAGGCGCTTGCATTCTGAGAAATGTTGGATGGGCAGGTTGTGTAGTTGACAAGATGCATGTTTTAGGTACCTCTGTAGGATGCAGCTTCTGGATATACAGAGTGTCTTATCCTTCACTCTCTCCTTGATCACAAATACATGCCCCCAATTGAATATGGATACAAAATAGTGCATCTGGTAATACAATACAGAGCCCAAATCTGGTTGGATATTTTGCCACAGCAAGAAATACTGGCCATTAAAATGCAGCTCTTTGTTTTCATCTCTCTTCTACTACTGCATTCCTAGGGTGACCATGTTTCCCCAAAGGGGCTGACCCAAGGGGCTGACCCAAGCCCTCCCCTGCCGCTTGCCTGAGCCTTGCCCCCTCCTGCCTGAGTGGGGCTTGTGTCTCTGCTCTCTCAAGCCTTGCCTGCTCTCCACCCCTTCTCCATCTCCCCTTCCTTTTTTGACAAGTATGGTCGTTTGTCCCATATGCCCTGGCTAACTGACCAACTTGGCAAGAGCCAATGGGACAAACTTACACTTTTGACCAAAGAAGTCGGGACAGGGCATAAAAAAGGGACATATGCTCACTCTATTCATACATGTTCTATTTACCTCTCTAAAATGGGTGTTTTCTTTTAGGGCATTCCTGGTAAAGACGGGTTGCCAGTAAGTACCTTTTTTGTGCCTATTTTAGTTCATTGAATTGAGAGACTCTAACATGACTAAGACACACGACTAAGTTTGAGCTTAAGATATACAATGCTCTATTGAAATTCTGCTCTCAGGAGGCAGCTTTGCTGTCTGAACAGATTCAGTATGTTACGGTAAAAAGCAAGAAGACTGTAATTTTTGAAAGTGTATCACAAGCACGTGGTATAGACCCCTGCCAGACAGATGACCAGCCTTGACTGAGCATGGACTGTTTCACGTGGAAGGTACCATGTTTCTAAATAGATTTCAAAAGTCCTAGAGTCTTTCTTCTGTTTTGTGAATACAGCCTGTCTCCGACTTACAAACCGGTTACGGACCAAGCAATTGGTCGTACCTCGGTTTGTTCGTAAGTCGGACCCCATTGAGTTACACGCGACCGCGCTGTTCGTAAGCGCAGATCACGTTCGTAACTCGGGGTCCGCCATTTATGACACTTTTGGTCGTAACTGAGAACGGTCATAAGTCGACCGTTCGCAACTCGGGGACTGGCTGTAGTGTTTAAGATTGGCCAATAGCTTAAACTAACCCCTTTACCATGACTTATGGCTGTTGAGCTTTGTAACCATGTTTGTAACCATGATATCAGTTAAGGGATGCATTGAAGCATCAGTTTCACAGTTGCTTCTCCTTTCAGTCCCTTTCTTCTAGCACTTAACACAGTAGTGGGCAAATACTGGACAATGGGCCAGATCTGGTATGTCAGGGTTAGCCACTGGCTACCATATTTACCTGCGCCCCCACAGGTATGGGGGATTGCAGCTTCTGTTGGCCATGGATTGCTGTTCCTGGCCAATGGGAGCTGGATCACCTGTACCTGCGAAGGTGCAGGTAAATATGGCAGCAGTGGTCCAACAGGGGCTAACAGGAAGTTAAGCAGGAAGTTTTTTGTTTACAGTTATTTAAGTTAGTACAAGGGAAATCCCAAGAAGAGGATATACTTGAACCCTTTTCAGTGTATGTCCGGTGTTAAGGGCAAGGTAATAACAATATGGGATTATCCACCTTAGACAACCGCACTTATCCAATTCCCAGCTGCTGCTGCTTCTCCAGCTCCCATGCCTAACCTCAGCTGGTGCAATCCTTCTTCCAGAGCTTCCTCACCCCCATTCCTCTGTGTCCTCAGCTCTATCCTGTTAACTGACCTGCACCACCTGCCTCACTTCCTCGCTCCACCCTGCCCACAACTACCATGTACACCTGATCACCACTTCTCTGCTCATTTCCCCCCACCTCAGTTGCTCTGTTGCACTTTCCTCCCCTGCCTCAAACCTGTCTCCCAGCTTCTGAAACTCACCCCCATTACATTGTCCCAGGGCATTTGTCACCTGCTGCTGTTCTGTGTGAATGTCCTCCATGCTGAGGTGTCCCCCAGAGGCTTCTCATCTGTGTCATTCTGCCAGCCTTCTCCCACGCTCCCATGTCTCTGGCTTCTCCTCTAGCTGCCACATTCCATCCTTTCTCCCAGGGTCATGTGTTCCCCCTCACACCCACTCTCCTTTCATCTCCTGTAACCCACATGCCCTCTACATGCTCTAGTGTGACACATCTTCCAGCTACACTACCTACATGACTTTTTTCTATTCCCCGCCCCCCCACCCACTCCTTCCCTCCCTCATGCAAGAAATCCTTTGGGTGGGGAGATTTTCATGCACTTCTTTCCCCTTCCAGAAATCTCCTACACTAATGCTATAATCTTTGTCTGTTCCTTCCCTCTGCAAACATTCTTTGGGGGTAGGTCACAGTTTTATGCTAGTCAGTACAATTAATCCAGTGTTGAGGAGGTTAATAATTCAGCCCAACAGGCAAGCAAAAGCTTCATCTGTCTGCAAATCTCTGTACCTATTCCATCCTCAGAGAAATCTAGTTATATTTGGAGAAGGTCAGTTCTTACTGAGGAGAAAGGAGTTATCATTAGAAAAGGTATATCTGCAAAAGAGGCTGGCGTTATCAGCTTTGCACTATGCTTTCTTGCTCCTAGCATTCTAATTTTAATCAGAACACTTTTTATACAAAAGCCATGGCAAATGTTCTGTGGAAAATTTTTCAATTATATAAAGCAATTAGGATTTTTTCATTTCTTCCGGGGGAATATTTTAAAGTAGCCTGTGTGCAAAAACTTGTTGAGATTTTTTTTTCTTTTACAGATCACAGTATTATGAAGAATCCTTTTTCCTCCCTTAGCAGTCCTGTTGCCCCTTATTTATATTCTGAAATGATTTTGTCTGAGTGCAGTTAGACCTCTATCCTGATAATATTTTCACACATTCTCCATTATGTTATTGTATGCAGTCTCACTGAAATCAGTTTGCAGTAGTTCAGGAAAGCACATGTGCAGATGTTTGCAGGGTAGCAGCCTTAATGCATAAAAAGTATTTTGCCACAACCCTTATACCAATTAGTCACCAGAGAAATCCATATTAACCCCCCATAAAAAAGTCAGGTAGATACATATACCTATTACTGTATCTAGTTCATGGGTCTTTACTGTTAGCACAGTGGTATCATGGTTAAACTCTGACAGTGTCTATGATTAATACACACTGTTGTCCAGAGTTCCTTGGAGAAAAGGTTCACATAAATCTGAGTTTCATTTTCCTTCTGGATTTCCTTCCAGAATCTTAGGGAAGTTGGCTCTTTTATTGCACTTCATTGCTGTATCCTGTACCACTTAAAATCAATGGGAACTTGGTTATAGACTTTGATGAGCAAAGGCTCAGGGGCTTACATAGAATAGTGCATATGCATGTTAGAGTGAGAAGAAGATACACCATGGGACAGGAGAGAGATTTGGGGTTTGGTAGTTGAGATTTATCAAAAACCTGAGGATTAAAAGAAAACTTGAGGCCTGATACTGCAAGGTACTAAGTAATTTCTGTGAGATGCTGAGTATCCTTAGCATCCATTGAACTCAACGGAAATTGAGGGTGCTCAGCATCTTGCAGGATGGGGTTTTCAGTGATTCCAGAAGGAGATTAGTGCAATCGTGTTGAGGCATCCTACATGAGCTGTGGCACCTCAAATGGTAGCTTATAGCAGTAGAATTGCCAAAGTATTTCCACAGGAAAATATCTCACTGTCCTCTTCCTTACTGCCTATTACTTTGGTATGACACTGAAAGTGGTGACTTCCAACATATGTTTTGGAAATGAATAAATTAGGTCAGGGGAAGACAAAACGCCAGCCTGGAATTTGCCTACTATGATCTCGCTGAGGAAAAGCAGAATAGATAGAGAGCTATTCCAAGAGTTGAGGTCATGCTCTTCTTGTCTCGGTAAAGGTCTGCTAATATATTCATCGGTCATAGACACTTGAGAAAAATTGAATAAGAACATTGCACATTCTAGCTTCTTCCCAAACAGACTATTGCACTTTTCCTATAGGTACCCATTTTTTGGGAAATGTCCATCAGTTATAGGAATGATATTTTAATGGAATGAAAATATTGAATAAAAATTTCTTTTCAGGGTGAAAGAGGACTTCAGGGATTGCCAGGGTTGAAGGGAGAAGACGGCCTTAAAGGAGAAAAGGTACGTGTCCTATTAGTGTTTAAGAACCAATTGGATAGCTACCATTACTCTTTGCTTTGTGTTAATTTGATATGTTATGAAGGGGAATAAAATACAAAAAGCACAAGAAAAATGTTTGCACCCTTTTCTCCCAGCATACTTTTATTCAGAGGCCACTCATAATAAAACCCTAAGGATTTTGCCAGAAGACAGATTAATATAGCGCTTATAAGAACATAAGAATGGCCATACTGGGTCAGACCAAAGATCCATCTAGCCCAGGAGCCTGTCTGCGCACAGTGGCCAGTGCCAGGTGCCCCAGAGGGGGTGGACCGAAGACAATGATCAGGCAATTTGTCTCATGCCATCCATCTCCAACCTCTGACAAACAGAGGCCAGGGACACCATTTCTATCCCCTGACTAATAGCCTTTTAGGGACCTAACCTCCATGAAATTATCTAGCTTCTCTTTAAACTCTGTTATAGTCCTAGCCTTCACAGCCTCCTCTGGCAAGGAGTTCCACAGGTTGACCACGTGCTGTGTGAAGAAGAACTTTCTTTTATTAGTTTTAAACCTGCTACCCATTAATTTCATTTGGTGTCCTCTAGTTCTTCTGTTATGGGAACTAATAAATAACTTTTCTTTATTCACCCTGTCCACACCACTCATGATTTTATAGACCTCTATCATATCCCCCCTTAGTCCCCTCTTTTCTAAACTGAAAAGTCCCAGTTGCTTTAGCCTCTCTTCATATGGGACTTATTCCAAACCCCTAATCATTTTAGTTGCCCTTCTCTGAGCCCTTTCCAAGGCCAAAATATCTTTTTTTGAGGTGAGGAGACCACATCTGTACATAGTACTGAAGATATGACATACCATAATTTTATACTTCCCCTCCTCCTTCTTCCCCTGGCTTCCCCTTTCCAGCTCCCTCCTCCCAGGTTTCCCCCTCCCCTCTCCCACCCTCTCTCTTCCCCTCTCCCACCTCCTTTTCCCAGTCTCCCCAGAGGTTAATCCCCCCCACCTCCAGTTTTGTTAAATAAAGAGAGTTTCTATTTTTGAACACACGTGTCCTTTATTTTGTACATCAGGAAGGGAGGCTAGGGAGGGGTAAGTGGAAGGAGGTGAGGGAGGTCATCTTAGTAGCAGGAGAGGTCATGGGTTAAACACAGCACTGAGAGAAAAAGCTGCATTCGGATGTTCGTGGCTAACTCAATAGCCTCACTCAAGACACTTAACTTTTCTGCCTTTCTTTCCCATCATAAGGATGACACGTACACACAGTACGTCACAGAAGTGATGGCTGATGTCAGTGAGTTGGCTGATATTCGTAAGGCACTCTTTTACAAGTCCTAAGCATACTCAGAACATGGTGAAAACCAACCAGGAGCCCTACGACCACTTTTCTGCAGAATTGCTTCTTGGAATTTTTTTAAAATGTTGGCAGCTAAGTACAGCCTCCAGCTAGACACCACACTTGCAGCAACAGGCTGGAAGGATAGAAGGAGATTGTATATAAACGGGAATGGGAACAATGAATTAGTTTTAAGTTCCAAGGTTGCACCAGAAGACCATCCCACTAACTCTGCTTTGCCAAACTGGTATGATTAACGAATTCCTTTCCATAGCACATGTAGGGAACAGGAATTACCTAACAATTGTTTTCCTGGTTTATACAAAAATTGTGAAGATTAGCGAAAATCTTGAAAGGGTGGCTGGCATTTCTTGGCTTCTGAGTACACTTTAAAGTGTGAGCACAAGCTTCAGGATCTATCAGCGAGTCTCTATCTGCCTTTGTTGCAGAATGGGAAACCAGCAATTGCTGCATCCTAGAGCAGGTTGGAGAACTGGCTGCCTTGTTGGTGGGTTATCAATTTGTTTTGTAAACTTTGTGCAGTCCATAGATAAAGCTATGAGAGGCACTTTCAGAAATGCTTACACATAGTAGGCTTCTGTAGATAACTACGATCCAGATTTAAGAATTTGAGGGGGAGAGAGATTGCCGACCCCAATGATTACAAAGTGGTAAAAATTGCACAAAACCAAATATAAAAATCAACTAGTACTAATGTTTTAACAGAGCATACAGCATCAGAACTAATAAACAGATGCTGTAATTATGCATGGCTGCAAACAAGGAGAATAGCCAAAAGCTAACTTAATACCAGCACTGTGGATATGAATATGGTAAAAATAAATGAAAGATACAAGAGAAAGAACATTTAAAGAGTATCACTATAGAAACCACTTGGAAATACTGAATAGAAGCAAAGAAACAAATGAATACATTCATTTAGTGACAGGTCAAAAACAGTCAACTTGTTTGCTTGGTTGTGATTGTGACACAATCAAAATTCTCATTCTAGTTAATAAAATCAGAGCCAAGTTTACAATAGGAATAGGAGCAGAGGGAGATGCACTTGCAGATGACCATTCAGAATAATTAAAGGAAAGCATAGAACACTTGGCTATCTGGGATTATGGGGTATTTATCTGCTGCATCAGCTTCTTGAAGAAAACTTGCCGACTGTAGGAACATTTTTCCTTCCCCTGCTGCAGAATATGGAGGCAGATCACATCCTTCAGCCCCAAAGACTCAAAAGTGTGGACAGAGGCTCATACTATATAGCCTTCCTCCTTCCAAAAAACCCCTCATAGAAGCAGGCATGCATACTCACTATCTCACAAAAGGCAGTGTGGTCTAATAGACAGAGCACTGGATTTGGGGTTAAGTAGACCTAAGTGTCTATTCCCAGCCTTGCCATTGGTCTGTCGGGTATCCTTGGACAAGTCATTTTTCCGGGTCGGAGCCACCGTTTTCCCATCAGTCAAATGGAAGATAATGATACTGACCTCCTTTGTAGAGGGCTTTGAGATCTATTGCTGAAAAGCCGAGATACAAACTAGGTTTTATTGTTGTTATACATTGGAAATGGACCTCCCAGGAGCTGAGCAAGAGGGAGACCATCACTTCCCTTACGTGTAGACACACATCAGCAATAGCAGATAAATAGTAAGACCAAATTCATGTCAGGCCCTTAATCCATTTACTTGAGCTTTTAGGAACTATGGGCTCAGGTCCATGAATGCAACAGATTTCAAAGCCAAGCACAGTCTGAGTGACTCTGACGTTCAAAGTGAATATTTCACATCACTCCATCAGTATTTGGGTGCACAAATCCATCTAATGTGCAGACACCAGGGAAAGGCAAATGCATCTCACCTGCAGTCACATGCAAGGTATATGTGAGATGTCTATTGCTGACATACATGGAGAGCTAATATTTGGCTTGTGTACTTCAACCAATAAAGACACATTCCTTTTCCCCAGAGAGTTCATAATCCAAGGGCCAAACCCTGCTCAATTCTGTGAAATATGAGGCAGCAATGGAGAAGCAGGGGGAAATAAATGATCAAAAGCCTTTTAATTTATTACTGAAAGCTGTGAAGAAGTGGAGCCAGTGGAAGGATGGGAGTTCTGGTCCGATTGCAGCAGGTCCGGAACAGGATCTTAGCAGCTGTACTATGAATGGACCTTTGGGAAGGGTGAAGTGGGTGTTAGAAAGGCCAGATAGGAGCAGGTTGTAGGAGTCAGGGGGGAAATGACAAGACCATTGTACTTTTCCCACCAGCTGTGTGGGCAATGGGGAAAAGTACATTAGACAGTAGTTTTGGAACGGATGTGGAGGGGAGTTGTAATGTTAAGAAGGGAGGTGTCTCCCTTTTTTCATATTATTTGCATAAATAATGCAGTTTATGCAAAAGTTTATGCTAACCCCTTGTCTCACAATTGGCACTGCTAGTACAATTGCAAAATTGTTTGAGAAGCTAGAGATGGAAAAGACCTTGCACAATATTGTTTCTCTGCCAATGTAGGGTTATTTCCTAGAATACATTTCCCAGTGCTTTGTTCATTCTTAGTAGTTTTATTTTATCCTAATGATCATTTCTCATGGGAATTTATTTCACAAATGAATAAACTTCACATCCCTTTCTAGCATTTAAACAATAGTCTTGTGTTTGTCTTTGTAAAATACAGTTATGCCTAAGGAAGCCAACTAGGGCCTACAAAGCTAGTGCAGTTTCATGAAACATGATAAAACATGGTCTGAAACATTAACTGCTTCATATTTATTCTTCTTGTAGGGTGAACCCGGTGTGGGGCTGCCAGGACTTCCAGGCCCACCTGGCCTATCTGCTCCATTCAGAGGACCTGTGAGTTTCTGAGGGTGTCTGACAGTTAGCTTTGCTTGTCTTATCCTTTTGTAGAGTGAGGTAAAACTTAACGAGGAGGTGCAGCGCAGTCTGAGGAAATAATCTTATAGCCAATACATATAAGAGAACAAAAAGAGCACATGCAATAAAGCAAACACACATTTATACATGATTGACTTAGGCCTGTATCCCAATCAGCACATACCCATTGCGTGGCCTAAATTGGAAGTGGGCAAATGTGTGCACATTCTTTTGCAAAAAAAAAAAAACATTTCTAAAAGTCTGAGCCAAAAATATCAATGAGATTTCTCAGAAAAAACCTGTATTAGACACTAGAAAATCTGAATTACTCATTTCCTTCCCTTCCCTAACACAGGAGTGGTTTGACAGTCCTTTGTACTTGCTGTTAAATACAAAAGTTTATGTTAATATGATGGTGATGTTTTCTTTTTCAACATTCAGGAATGAGGAAGTGTAAAAAAGTGATCCAGATTGGGGTCCCATTTGTTCACATGGTTCTCCTGTTGGTCTCACACAGAGAGTCATGCATGTGCTGACAAAGAGAGAATTGGGCCCAAGGCTTTCATTGTGCTGGCAAATGGTTTCACTCAGACATAATCCAGTTGTGATTCCCCTTGAGGTCAATGGTAGTTGTATGTTTACAAGCTATCATGTATGTTAAGATAAAACTGGGCCCACTGTGTGTTAAAAAGTTGTGTTTAACAATATAATTTGTGAAATACGTTATGAGAACCTTCTCTTTTGGATTGCCTGACCCAGGCCCTCAGCTGTGGCTAAAAAGCATAGAGTGCAACTCAGGCATTGGTCACAAGAGGGGCATCAAGCTTTCTTTGTGCTCAGCTGACCTTGTTCCAGCTGAGTACAAACTCATTTCCCTGGCATGAGACTGAGAAGCTCAAGAGTTACTCCAATAGATCCCAGCTGGCAACAGCCCCAAGGGACTGCTGATGCTACTGGCGATCACTGGGACATAGGGACGTCCTAGGCCCCTCCTTTCCCCCCAGATTGGCCTAAGCAAATGGGGTGCCATATATGTGCTATTTTGGCTCTTCATCTTGAGAGGATTGTCCCTTGATCTTCATATTGCCTGCTATAATATCTTCCTGGCTGTTTTATGCTGGGGTCCAGTACAGAGAGGCTGGAGTGGACCCAGAATCTGCTCCTCTAACTTCTGGGCATTTAAATAGTAAGCCCCATTATATTAATGACAGCATTTATATCAGACACACAAGCTGGGTGAGGTAATATCTTTAATTGGACCAACTTCTGTTCATGAGAGGGACAAGCTTTTAAGCCTGGTCTGAGAAATGTACGCAGTGTCACAGCTAAATACAAGGTGAAACAGACGCCTTAGAAAAGAGAACCAGAAGAATTCTTCTGCCAGCTCTGCCTGAAAGAATTCTTTCACAACAATGATGATGATACCACACACAATTACCCTGTTCCCACTGCTAGTCAGAGGAGCAAAGAATAATCTGACTGGACACCCTACAGTGACTGAGACCACACTCTTACGTTAATTGCTTCAGGAAAAAATGGACTGTGAAATCCGTAACAAGCATATTATTCTCTCCACTGCTGAGAAGGCAGCTCTACAGTCTCTGAAATCTAACCACCAGATGAGATCAGCAGACAACGGGGGTAATTTCATAGTCCTCAACTGTGATGACCACATTAAAAAGGCCAACCAACAACTCTGACACTACCTATGGCAAAGTACTCAAATAAGACCCCGTACAACGATGTATCCAATAATTTAAGGACATCATCAGATCCTCCCCCAAACAACTTCAGACACTACAACCTGATCCCACAAAAAAACAACCCAGGCACCTTCTACATAATTCCCAAGATACACAAGCATAGGTACCCTGGGAGAGACCCATCTTACCTGACTACAGCACTCTAACTGAAGAAATACCTGGACTTGTAGCAGCCATCCTTAAACCACTTCACACAATAGGACCATTTCCTACAGGGCACAACCCACTTCCCCCAGAAACTCTGCAGCTTTAGCACTCTTCCTCATAACAAAACCTTTGTCACCATAGACATCACCTCCTTATACCCCAACACCTCTCACAATGAGAGCATTACTGCCTGCCCCAAATATCTACAAGACAATGGACAAACCTCAGATATCCACTCCATATATATCATCAAACTCCTCCATTTCATCCAGACCCCTAATGATTTTACATTCAACAGCAAACACTTTGGCTGTGTCTAGACTGGCAAGTTTTTCTGCAAAAGCAGAAAACTTCCGGAAAAACTTGCCAGCTGTCTACATTGGCCGCTTGAATTTCTGCAAGAACACTGACTTCCTACTGTCTGAAATCAGTGCTTCTTGTGGAAATACTATGCTGCTCTTGTTCGGGCAAAAGTCCTTATGTGCAAAGCTTTTGCACAAAAGGGCCAGTGTAGACAGCTCAGATTTGTTTTTCGCAAAAAAGCCCCGATCGCGAAAATGGCGATCGGGTCTTTTTTGAGGAAAAGCGCGTCTAGATTGGCATGGACGCTTTTCCGCAAAAAGTGCTTTTGCGGAAAAGCGTCTGTGCCAATCTAGATGATCTTTTCCGCAAATGCTTTTAATGGAAAATTTTCCGTTAAAAGCATTTGCGGAAAATCATGCCAGTCTAGACATAGCCTTTGTTCAAGCCACTGGAATAATCATAAACCCTCTCTTCTGGCCTTGAAACACCACCTAACCTCTCCAAACTTATTATCAGAAGCAAGCTTCCCACAGACCAGGACACACAAACTCATTGGCACCAGTTCCTGCCAGAACAACAGATGCAAAACCTGCAGACATACCTCTATTGCTATAATGATCAACACTCCCCCACAGCACACCCTTCAAGACCCCGGATCCTACAGATGCCCAGCACAAGATGTGGTGTACTTCATCCACTGCACTAAATGCCCTGATCACAACTGTGTGTGTGAAACCAATCACTATGCTCTTGAATGACCCTTGCACAGAGCAATAAGACACATAACATATCACTTATAGTTGTGCACTTCACAAAGCGATCACTTTATATCTGACCTCTCAGCCCTCATCCTCAAAGGAAACTTGCATATGAGATGACCAGATGTCCTGATTTTACAGACTGTCCCAATATTTGGGGCTTTGTCTTATATATTTCCTGTTACCTTCTACCCCAGATCAATTTTTCACACTTGCTATCTGGTCATCCTACCTGCATTAAAACTAATCTGAATAGTGACACTGGATTGATAGCTTATTACAACAATTTATAACCCACTAACACCCTCTTATTCCCCCCTCCCTTTATTTTTCTCTGTATGACTGGAGTAGTGTTACCTGGCAACTTCACCTTGAATGGTCCCTTTAAATATGTCTTAACTACTTATTCTGAATAATATGTTCCACTTTGTATTTAGTTGTGGCACTATCAGTACATTTCCCAGACTTGAAGAAGAGCTCTGTGTAACTTTCTCTCTCACCAATAGAAATTGATTCCAATAAAAATATAACCTTTCCCAGCTTGTCTCTCTAATATCTTTCAACCAACTCAACCAACAGCAACACAGCATATGAAAATTAATATATAATTTATTTTAATAAATGATTAAAGCTTAGCTCTCTACTGATTTCAATATGCACTTCCCATTTTACTTCTAAATATTGAAACTGCTCATTGTTGAAGTACATCAAGCACTTAAGCTGGATGTATCATGACTTAGAGGCAATCACTGTAGGTGTTTCAGCAGCCAGGTCTTGTAGGAAAGACGGGAATATAAAAAAGGGAAAAATGACTTTTTGAAGTGAGCTAGCTGCTCTCAGTAGAGACTGAGCCTCAATAGAAACTCGGAGTGGCTAGCTCATCACAAGAAGTAACTTCCCCCTTTTGGTATTCTCACCTTCTTATCAATTGTTATTAGCTTAATTGAATTAGTCTTGTTAGCACTGGTCCTCCACCTAGTAATGTAACATTCTCATCTTTACATGTGTGTGTATATATCCCTGCCACACTGAAGATTCCACTTCATGCATCTGATAAAGTGGGTTCCAGCCTACAAAAAACTTATCTCCTCATAAAGTTGTTAATCTTTAAACTGCCACAGGACTCCTTATAGTTTGTTTTAGCAAAACCAAACATGGCTACCCCTCTAAAATGCTAAAACTTCATCTTCATGAGACCATGCATAGAAAATTTCTTTTGGGAGGAAAAAAAGATTCTTTCAGGAAGTTTTGATCTTCAAAAAATATAGGGTTATAATAATCTTCCATATGGCTTCCACCATCAGTGTCCTGGATGAAAGCTGAAGGAGTTTGGATTCCCATATTTATCACTAAAAATGCACAGATCAGAACAGAGCAGTCTCTTCACCAAACATATCATGACTCAGTCTCCAGATGTTTTTTTAAATAAATAGCAATGAAAATAATTTTGTTTTTAATTTCTCTTGACAAAAATACATCTGCAGCTCCCCACTGAATTCTACATCCTATGCCTTCTGAATCATAGGGCGGTTTTCAGGTATCTAAAAGGGTGTCACAAGGAGGAGGAAGAAAAATTGTTCTTCCTGTCCTCTAAGGATAGAACAAGAAGCAATGGGCTTAAACTGCAGCACGGGAGGTTTAGGTTGGAAAAAGTTCCTAACTGTTAGGGTGGTTAAACACTGGAATAAATTGCTTAGGGAGGTTGTGGAATCTCCATCTCTGGAGCTATTTAAGAGTAGGTTAGATAAATGTCTATCAAGGATGGTCTAGACAGTACTGGGTCCTGCCATGAGGGCAGAGGACTAGACTCAATGACTTCTCGAGGTCCCTTCCAGTCCTAGTATTCTATGATTCTATGATAGGGCCTTTGCAGGAAGTTAATAACTAATTGCTGTAGATGTATATTGGAAGAGACCCAAGTGTGACAGGTATATTGAGAAATTAAAAATTGAATGTCAATATTTATTGCATCATAGCTACAATGGTTTTACCAAAGAGTGTAAATTCCGGGCATCTGCACTAGAGCGGCATTTGTCAGTGAATACAAAACTGAATAACTAATACAGTTAATTGGTATGAAACTCATCCAAAGCATCTCGTTAAAATGATGTTGGAGCATTTCGACATATAAAATATCAATGAGAGCTTAAGAATATATTTTTTCATGGTCAGCTTTCTGCTACTGACATGCCAACCATAATGAGATTAACAATGAAACACAAATAGTATTTGTATCTGTCAGTCTTCCATCTCTTCATTAGAAACAACATTTTTAAATGAATTCTCTTGACTTCAGAGTAGACTGGAACCTGAAGGATCTGGGTCGGGTGACCTTGACAGAGACAATGAGATTTTAAGAGTAAGTATGTACTATGTGTTGCTAATGTTGTACAGTAAACAGTTTTATCTTTTATCAGTTTTTAAAATTAGCATAACATTTGAATAATTATGAATCAATGATGGTATGGTTACACAATGCAAAACATGTTTTTATTTATATAGCATCTTTACCACAAAACATCACAAAAAGCTTTGCAAGGAAAATTTCTTTGATCCAGAGAGTAAAGTCCGCAATTCCTAGCCAATAGGAGTGGTAGGAAGTGGTATAGACTGGGACACCACTTCCCGCAGCTCCCATTCGCTGGGGACATCATCTGAGGCCAACGGGAGCTGCGATCACCAGTACCTGCGGAGGCACAGGTAAATATAGCAGTGGTGGCCTGCCAGGCGCTAACCCTGATCGACTGGATCCGGCCTGTGGGCCAGTATTTGCCTGAACTTACTTTCCAGTCAGATTTTAAAAGAAAAAGTGAATTGAAAGTTTGGTTGGAGGCAAAAGAGAAGTACAGAACAATAGGGTAGCATAAGTAAAAATACAGCTGCCGTTAGCATTCTCCCACAATTGTGGAGCATTTGGGAAGAGGACAGAGGAGTCTCAGGTGGCAGGAGTGTCATTGTGGTGAAGTGGGATACAAAGCTGTGAGTATGAGACAGGTGAAGTAGGGTGAAGAAATCCTGGAGAAGTTTCTATTTGTTTTTAAGGAAAAACCTTTTTTAAAATCTGATTCTGAGATTAGTAGAAGCCAGTGAAATTGAGAGGATGGGATTGTTCATTGCTTGCTTCAGCTTTGGGCATCTGTTCCATTAATATGGTGTAGAACTATAGGGATCTCTGTTAATTCTCACTAATTCCATCCATCAGCTTTGTCCTCTCTGTGTTCAGCTTGAATTCATGCCCTGGCAAAGGCCAGGACTTGTGCTGTGCTTTTATTAAATCAAAACTGGAGAGCTTTCTAAAACACACATTGTGGCCTTGCTATACGGACTACTGAAACATTGACTGTGCTTTGCAGGAGGCTAGACTAGATGATCATAATGGTTCCTTTATGAACCAGGGCAACTGCTTCAAGCCACCAGCCTTGCAAAATAGAAAGCAGTTAAGAACTGAACCAGCGGTGAACAGAGGACAGACAAACAGAGGGAGTTTGCTTGAGAGCTTGTCTGGGGAGCTCCCACAAAGCATTTCTGCCTTTCAGGCTTCTGTGAGCAGTAAATACAACATGTGATGAGGCTTCTAGAAGGAAGACAGTACGGATAGTAAGCAATCCACTGTTGTAACCTGCAAAGGATGTGCTACATTTGTCTTTCTTCCAGAGGACAGAAGTGACTGCATCTGTACAAAGTGCAAGCTGGTTTCCATTTTGGAAGAGAAGGTTAAAGAACTAGAGGCCCAAGTATCTAACCTGTGTTACATTAGAGACAATGAAGAATTTCTGGATAGAAGCCAACATTTGGTACTGCAGGCACAGCAGGCTGAAGAATCCGAGAGGGCAATGTAGAACGGTGAAGAAAATTGGCAGCATGTGATCTCCAGAAGAAGAAGAAAGAGGAGAACTCATGTACCCCCCCAGTGCAGATAGAGGTAAGAAACTATTTTCAGGCTCTCTGAACATGTGCTATGGCAGGGAATGGTTTAGAAGAGTTATCTGAGGAAAGGATTCAGAATGAGACCCCATCGACCAGAAGGCCTGGGATGCATTGTGCTAGCGGTGGGGGTTCCACAACCATCACTCCGAAGAAAAGGAGATGAGTGGCGAAGGTCAGGAACTTCCTCATAAGGGGGATGAAGTCATCCATCTGCAATCCAGACCAGGGAACTTGAGAAGTGTTCTACTTACCTGGAGCTAGTATTTAGGATGTGACAGAGTGTCTGTCAAGACTGAGCAAGCCATCGGACCTCTACCTCTTCCTACATCTGCATGTGGGCACCAGTGACACTGCCAAGAATGATTCTGATCTGGTCACTGCAGAGATGGCTCTGGGAAGAAGGATAAGGAGTTTGAGGCGCAAGTCGTATTCTTGTCCATCTTCTCTGTTAAGAAAACAGCACAGGTGGGACCATTGAATTGTGGAGGTAAATGTGTGGTTGCACAGGTGGTGTCAGAGAGAGGGCTTGGGATTCTTTGACCATGAGAAATTTTTCCAGGAAGAAGGACTCCTAGGAAGAGAAGTGATCTACCTAATGAAGAGAGGGTAAAGCATCTTCACAAGCAGTCTGGCTAACCTAGTAAGAGGGACTTTAAACTGGGGTCTGTGGGGAACGGTGACCTAAACCCTTTGGCAAGTCTGGAAGTGGGATAACAGAAAGAAACACAAAGAGAAGAGTGCAACGGGGAGGCCTTCTGATTCATATTGAGAAGGTAGGGCAATCAGCTGGTTGTCTTGGGTGCCTGTATATGAATGCAATAAGCCTAGGAAACAAACAGACAAGTCAACTCCCTGACTGGTGTATTGAGCGGCACAGTATGGGGAAGAGGTGGACAGCCTTCAGTGTGAAAGAACAGGTTAAGGACCATTCAGAAAAGCTGAAGATCCACAAGTCCATGAGGCTGGATCTAATGCCTCCGAGGGTGCTGAGTGGGTTGGTTGATGTGATTGCAGAGCCATTGGTCATTACCTTTTGAAAATTTATGGTGATTGTGGGAGGTCCCAGGCAATTGGAAAAAGGCAAATATAATGCCCATCTTTTAAAAAGAGAAGGAGAATCCAAGCAACTACAGACTGGTCAGCCTTACCTCAGTCCCTGGAAAAATCATGGCACGACTCCTCAAGAAATCCATTTTGAAGCACTTGGCGAAGAGGAAGGTGATCAGGAACAGTCAATAAGGATTTACCAAGGGCAAGTCATTCCTGACCAACCTACTTACTTTCTGAGATGACCTAACTGGCTCTGTGGAAATGGGGAAAGTAGTGGACATGATATACCTTGACGTTAGCAAAGCTTTTGATAATGTCTCTCGCTATATTCTTGCCAACAAATAAAAGAAGTATGGCTTGGATAAATGGACAATAAGGTGGATAAAAAGCTGCTAGATCATTGGGCTCAATTAGTAGTGATCAATGGTTTGATATCTAGTTGGTAGCCAAAATCAAGCAGGGTTTATCCTGAAGCTGGTTTTGTTCAACATCTTCATTAATGACCTGAATGATTGGAGAATTGTACTGTCAGCAAGTTTGTGGATTACACTAAGGTGGAGGAAGAGGTGGATATGCTGGAAGGTAGGAATAGGTTCCAATGTGAGCTAGATAAATTGAAGGTTTGATCCAAAAATAATCTGATATGGTTCAACAAGCGTAAGTTCACAGAAATCAGAAGAATCCCATACATTACTACAGGCTAGGGACTGACTGGCTAAGTGGCAGTTGGGGATTACAGTAGATGAGACGCTGGAGATGAGACAACAGTGTGCCCTTGTTGCCAAGAAGGCTAACAGCATATTGGGCTGCATTAGTAGGAACACTGCCAGAAGATTGAGGTCAGTGATTATTCCCCTCTGTTAGGCCCTGGTGAGGCCACATCTGCAGAATTGCCTCCAGTTTTGGGGGCCCCACTACAGAAAAGAGGTGGACAAATTGGAGAATGTCCAATAGAGCGTAAGAGAAATTATTATGCTCATATGACTTATGAGGAGAGGCTGATGGAATTGGGCTTATTTAGTTTGCATAAGAGAAGAGTGAGGAGGGGGAGGGATTGATAGCAGCCTTCAACTACCTGAAAGGAGGTTCCAAAGAGGATAGAGCTAAGCTCTTTTTCAGTGGTGGCAGATGACAGAGCAAGGAGGAATGGTCTCACGTTGCAGTGGGAGAGGTCTAGGCTGGATATTAGGAAAAACTATTTTTCTACGAGTGTGTTGAAGCACTGGAATGGGTTATCTATGGAGGAGTTGTAATTTTCATCCTTAGAGGTTTTTTAAGGCCAGGTTTGAAAAAGTCTTGGGTGGGATGATTTAGTTGGGCTTGGTCCTGCTTTGAGCAGAGAGTCAGACTAGAGGACGTCTTGAGGTCTCTTCTAGCCCTATTCTTCCATGATTCCTTCTGGACATCAGATCATTTCATTCATCACCTGTTCTGTTCATTCCCTCTGAAGCAACTGGCACTGGCCACTGTTGGAAGACAGAATACTGGAATAGATGCACTTTTGGCTTGACTGAGTATGGCTTTCCTTATGACTTAAAAATCAATGAATCATACTTTCTCATTATTAAATTAATCAAGGGCTGATGCCCTATTTATAATTAAAATGTTCCTTTTTGACTGATGTTTCTGACATGACTGCCATTAGATGGAATTCATTTTGTGTAACCCAAGTCTCTATTGACTTATCTTAGGGATTTGTGTATCGCTTAAGGGGTTTTTTACCCTTGTACTTTGCAGGGGTTTGTGTGTGTAAATTTCTTCAGATGCATTGTGTTATAGTGACAAAGAACTAGGTTAAGAATCAGGAAGTGTTCATACCTAAAGGCCTGCATGCGTACACAATTTGTATCTGCATCCACATCTATATCAGCAAAAATGAGCTGCAGATAGCTGCATCCACAACCGCAGATGCGGATACCTGTGAATATAAAGCAGATATCTTTGGATTTGCAGGGCTCTATCCATTCTATTCCTTTGACCTGCTGTCTCTTTACCTCTTAGTCCTTTTGTATTTCTCCCTACGTGTCTCAATTGTTTGTTTAGATTATACGTTTCTCCTCAGGGCAGAGACTATTTTACTATGAGTTGTTATAGCACATAGCACAATGGGATGCCTGCCTAGGGATGAATCATCATCTTTAACTGAAACTTTCACTTTGCTGTCAAGGGAAAAGTTTGGAATTTTCCTTGACCCTGAGCTAAATCTTTCCTCCTTCATCTCTAGACAATCAGCCAAATCTAGCCTTACTTTGTTCCTGCTGAAATTCTGAATAACAAAATACTGTAATGGTAATCCTAAAAAACTGCCATCTCCAAGCTTTACTTGGTATATGATATTGCACATAAATGAGCTTAATGCCCAGATAATCAGCCAGAAACTCAGTAAGTGTTTGTGTGTGAGGGGGATTTGCAAAGAAAGAGCTGGTAGTCAAATGGTCAGAGGTGAACAAGCCTTAATACAAAGGTATTGTATTGGTCATTGTAGCCAGCCAGAAAGAGAACCTACTCCACACTGTTGGGATGGGCTGTCACCTGAAATGAAATGTTCTGTTTTCAAATCTTTCTAAGACTGACTTCAGGAAGTCCAGACTGCCACAGGAAGCTTGGTCATATAGTATAGCCCCTGTCCTGCAGCATCCTCACTGATGGTCTTAACCATTTCATTATGCTCTCCTAGGACTCAATATTGTGAGGTGCTAAGTAACTTATCCTCAGTCCAGTGTCCCTTCAATGAGACTCTTCATGTGCATACAGTTAAACATGCAATCATGTTTTTCTGCTTTGAGACTAAAGTGGTCAACACCTTGCAGGTTTAAGTGCATAATTTTCAAAATCTCCATGATCTTTCTCGGTTAATATACGAGATCAGTAATAAAAGGGAAAGTGTTAATGATTCACTTCTATGTAAGAGAGATGCATTTTCAAATTCATCTTTCTTATGTATGAATATATTTTACACAGTTTAATGTCTTCATGCTATCAAGGCTAGGTCTTTGGGACAGGGACCACCTCTTGTGTTTGTACAGTGCCTAGCACAAAGGATTTAACATGTACTTGACTAGGGCTCCTTGGTGCTATGGATAATACTACTAGTTGTAATAGTCCTACACCTTCTGAAATTAATAGCATATGTCTCCTTGGCTTCTATCCAGTGTTCCCTGTAAGCTGACTATTTGGGAAGCTGCTCAGAGGAGATTCAAATTTTGCCCAGCTGATTAGCAAAGAACATCGGCACATGCCTTATTCTGCAGATGAATGGAAAAAATTAGAGGAAACATCGCTTCTATCTAACCTAATTGCTTATGTATAAAGATCACATTGATCACTGGAGTGTCCCTGGGTGTCATTCACAAAGTAAATACAGCAAATTTTCATTTTTAACTTATCTTCCTTTGCTGCCATTTAAAGGTGATGACAGAGGTAAACCTCCCAGATCAAGGGAAGAATGAAGTCCTGTGACCCCCAGGGAGAGTGGGGGAATCAATGGGAGCAGGACTGATCTTAATGAAAAAAGGGAAGTGTTTACCCAAGTTCAATAGTATAGAGTTTTATGGATTCTATTTAAGAATGTTGGTTCTCTTCAAGAATGTTGCATGGACCGGGCCAAGGTGGGGATGAAAATGAACAAGAATGTTTTCTAAGAGAATTTCTGATTTCTCCAGGGTCTCCCTGGGCCACCGGGCCCTCCAGGATTACCAGGTGCTCCAGGAAAACCTGGTTCAAATGCAGAACCCCCTGGATCACCAGGGAAAGATGGACCTTCTGGTGAACCTGGCCCTCCAGTGAGTATCATGACTAGTCATTAGTGCTATACCTCAGTGCAATTTGCAACACAGCTGTGGAAGTTTTGCATGTTTCTTAGGCCTGGTCTATGCTAGACCCAGAAGGTCAGCTTTATGTATGAAAGTCCAGCTGTGCAAATAAAGTAGCTAGAGTTGACTTACCGTAAGCCGAGCTTGGCACAATCCACACAGCGGGAGGTTGAAGGAAGCAAATGCTCTCATCAACTTCTCTTATTCCATGTGGCGCTGTCTGGGATTGTCTTCAGCATTTGATTTAGCAAATCCTCACTAGACTCTCTAAGTTCAATGCCAGAAGACCGATCACCAGTGCAGCAAGTGGAGGTGTAGCCTTAGAACGCTGAGTGTTGTTGCTATTTTAGAATGAGCAATGGTAGAAGAGCCCAAGATTTGATGGAATTCGCAATTTTGTGCCAGGTTCTTTAAAAAGGCAAAAAAGCCAAAGGACCATATTCTCTGGAACAATTTGCTGCATTGATTCATTCCAAAGAAGTGCAAAAGCAACGAAAGAATATAGGTGAATGTGGACCAGGCTGATGAAAAATGAAGGATGGTTTTACTGAAGTTTAATGGGATTGGCCTTCCTTGACACTTTCAAGAAAATAAAGCTGAGAAGCAGTTACATAATTCAAAATGAATTTATAACTTAAAGCTACCATAGGACTTTTATCTCATTGGGCTTTCTCCCTTCTTTTGTGTCTTACCCAGAGATGAAAATTTACCCTTTACACCTAGGGTACGTCTACATTGGCATGATCTTGCACAAATACTCTTTAATGCAAGAGTTCTTGCGTTAAAGTATTTGCGCAAGAGAGCGTCTACACTGGCATGTGCCTTTGTACAAGAACATCCGTACCAGTGTAGACGCTCTCTTGTGCAAGAAAGCTCCAATGGCCATTTTAGCCATCAGGCTTTCTTGCGCAAGAAATTCATGTTGTCTGTCTACACTGGCCTCTTGCACAAGAAGAGTTGCACAAGAGGAATTATTCCTGAGCGGGAGCATCATAGATCTTGCGCAAGAAGAACTGATTTCACACATTAGAACATCAGTGTTCTTGCACAAGAACTCCCCGCCAGTGTAGACAAGCAGCATGTTTTTGCGCAAAATCATGCCTATGTAGATACAGCCCTAAGAAACACTTAAAGTGCGATCCTACTTTAAAAGGTGACAGTAACAAAAAGTGTCATGATGTTGTATATTTATTGTTACTGCATGTTAAATATGCTCAGGTAACAAGAAAAACAGTAACTAGTAATTCTGTAACTACTAGCTTGTTATGGAATCTGAGAGTCAAGCTGGGTTCTTCTCTTCTCGCACATCACCACTGGCAACAGAAGTTCTGACACCCAAATATGACCTACTGCAAGCCCTCTGTCTTCAAATTATTCTCTGTGACTCCATTGCTTTCAGTGGATTTGCTCAGTTGTAACTGGTGCTTTGTATTTAAAAACAAACTTTTCTCTCTGTCTTACTTGTGTGGGTTCTTCAGGGATAACATGAGTAAACTAGGGTCAGCAGACATGATTCTGATTACATCATGTAAGAAAGTAATTATTGAATGTAACCACTTTGTAGAGTAGAGTAGAAGGAGACTTTGAAAGGTCCAGTCCTGCTCCTGAACTGAAGCACAATTAGCCCACTAAAAAACTGGTGCCCACATTAGCTTGTTTTTTCATCTTTTTCTCAAGTAATGACAATTATACTTGGAATGACTTAATGAATCAGAACATACAGATTCCCCGTGAAACGAGGTTTACAGGATCAGTCAGCAAAGGCTTCCCCAGGTGACAGATCCGCATCTAGACTGCCGCGCTGTACCGGATCAGCTGATCGTTGACACAGCGTGGTGGACATGTTTATTTTAATGAAGCAGGGATTATTTAAATCCCCACTTCTTTGACTATGCCGGGTAAACTAATTTACATGGCTCCGTTGACGGAGCCATGTAGTCTAGACATACCCAGTGTGAGCTTTGGGCCATTTTGTAACACAACCCCAACCACCAGCCTTGGGCTCAGCAAAGGACCCAAGAACATCAGTGGCAACGCACTCCATTAGTGCCCCCCACAAGATACTGTCACAAAGGGAATCTCCCAGTTTTAAAGGGAGCTCTTTGTAATGTGTCACATTTCTTGTTCCAGAATTCCACATTCTGCCTGTATTTTTTACCCAATAAAATTTCTCCTTTAGGTTGAGCAAGGTTTTTGCAAACCTAAAATGTCCAGTAGTTTTAAAATCATGGCATACATTGAAAAACAGACCAACTGGCATCTGGATCCATCACCTGCTGATTTCTCCACTCTTCTATACGATATTTCTTCTAAACTCCAAGTTTCCCACTGTGACCAGAAAGCCTTTAGTGTGGTAGAACACCATCAAAAGGACTTCACCCCACAGTGGCTGTGAATACAAATTGATTTTCCAGTAACACACTGTCCTGATATCAAGATCCTCACTTAGGGAAGCTTTTATTTGTTCTGGGGTCCTTTCCTACAACCCTATCCTCAATGTTCCAGTTGATGAAACAGGAGCATGGGCACGTCTGTGAATTAGAGGAAGTGAGCCACTCCCATTACTTCGAGCAACTACCAGTAATTCTTTGCTCTTCTCTTTGGGGCAGGGTTTACAGTTTGCCTCCCAAGAGAGCTATCTAGCTGCTGGTAAAATTATATCAGCATTACCATAAGTATGACCAGGCTTTGTGCGATTGCAAAATCATAGCACTGCAGTTTCTCCAACCATCTGGCAAGCTGTCTCTTGGGATTCTCAAATTTAAAGAGCCATTGAAGGGAAACATGATCTGTCCTGATCTCAAAGTTCCTCCCATATAAATACCAGTGAAAATGTTCTACTTCTAGAAGTTCCTTTCAAGTGATACAATAATTTCTCTCAGGAGAACTTAGACTTTTGCTGTAATAAGCAACCACCCTCTCAAATCTGTGGTGTTCTTGTGTCTGTACTAAGCCCAGATCATAAGTGCTAGTATTTGTGACCAGTATGAAAGGAGTTTTGAAAAAAAATTTAGAGCAAGGGAGGAACAGACTTTATTTGACTCCTATATATCACTCTGAAATCATTGAAATGTTTTCCGTTTCTCACAACCTATGCAAAATCACAAATAAACTTCCTGAGCCTTATAAAACTCTGCACATATGTGAGTGTCTAGACAGTAGGCCAGCTCTGTTCAGCCTCCGCTTTTTTTTAGTCAGTGGAAATTCCCTCCTCACTACTTGGGAGCCCAAGGTAGGTTATCTCTTTTTGAAACAACTCAGACTTCTTTGGATTCAGTTTCAAGTTGGGTGCCTTCAGCTTATCACCATACTAGACCCGCAACAGCACCAAGGCTGTCATCTATTTGTGGTAATGAATAAGAACCTTTTAATATGACTTCATTTAATATTATATAGTCTACACAGAATCTGGTATTGCCATGATGCTATTGGGAAACCTACTCTGGTAGGTATGGCACTTACACAAACAGGAACACATCTAGCTGTGTAACATGAATCATCTCCTTGCCATTCATGAACAATCAATAAGGAGGCTCTAGCCAATTTTCCCCAGCTTCCCATTCTTGCACCCCAGAATGGTGCCATTTTGCACTGGTCAGCAGCCTAGCCAGTGTAAGTCCAGTATCTAGTCTGCTCTTCCCTTAGTGTGAAGAGGACATGCACCAGCCTTTGCAGTCTGAGTTGAGATTTCCCAAGCACTTCATCTAAAACACCCAGTGTTAAGTAAACTATACAACAGATTTATTTAACTACAGAAAGACAAATTTTAAGTGATTATAAGTAGTGAGCATACAGATCGAAGTTGGTTACTGTCGAAGCAAAAACACGCTCCTCTCTGTTTAGGCGGCTAACAACTGATTTGCTTTATTGATCAGTAAAGCAAAGTGAGCCAAACGTGGTCCCAGCAAAGTCGGGCCCAGTAAAGCTGCTAATACAATCAATCCTAGTATCTTTATACCCTTAACCAAACAGTCTGACGTCAGGGCATCCAATTACAGAAATCCTCAATTAAATTTGGAAAAACAAAGCCTTATCAACAAGATGGCGGACAGGTATGAGGGAGTACATCTCCTGTCCCAACCAGCCCAATTAACACATACCAATAGCCCATCCTGTAGGCCTCTTCTCACAGGGTGTCAGAAAGTTCACTCTGGTCTACGTGCTTGACAATGGAACCTCGTATGCTAGCCTTCCCCCTGGTTTCTGCTGTGCCTGCAGTGGGATAGTTCCTTCTCCTCCTGGACCTTCTGGAGCCCTTTGACATGACCCTGGCTTTTTTAACTGGAATAAAGGGGCTAGAGTGGGGAAGGAGTGAGGATCTCACCCAGAGTTTATCTTACTCTTGGCCTAGATTAGGCCAGCCATGGAATAGACAGTGGGTTTTACTACAGCATCACTGCCATCCCCCACCATTCAAAAACTGAGTCAGCCTCTCCCCCGCCCTCCAAATCATTCAACTGTCTGAAAAGGCATGAGATTTTAAATAAAATGTGTCTACTTTGGCATTTAATCCTGTTGTGTGTTATGTCAGTCACATTCTTGCGCTTTTCTCTACAACCACACTGGCAAAAAGCTTTTCTAAAGAAAGCTAAGATTCTTACCTAATCATGAGAATCCAGGAGCTGGAGCCTGAAGAAACACTGAGTATCATAAAACTTGCAATAAAAATGTTAGGAGTCAATAACATTGTTATAGGACCTTAATGATCCTATTCTTTAAATACTTATTATGGGGCATAGACCTATTGCCATGATTGGTCCAGTTGAGAAATTCTTAAGTGCTACACTGAGGGTGTGTCTAAACTACAGGGTTTTCTCAAAAAAAGTGGCCTTTTTTTGAAAAAACTTCCCTTGAATCTAGACTGCTGCCACGTTCTTTCGAAATTAAATCGAAAGAACGCGGTGGTATTTTTGACCGCGGTAAACTTCATTTTATGAGGAAGAATGCCTTTTTTTGAAAGTGCTCTTTTGAAAAAAGGCATTCTTGAATGCAAACAGGGCTTTTTCGAAAGAGAGCATCCAGACTTTTTCGAAAGAAGTGGTTGTAGTCCAGATGTAGCCTGAGTAGAGAGAGTTTAAAGTAGCAAGCCTTAAGGAGTTAAGCATGTGCTTAACAGTATGCACTCTGGCACTTTAAGCCTATGTATAAGATTCAGGACTGGTGCCTAGAAACATAACTATGCAAAGGGATTTTTTTAACTACTTGGACTACTTTAGTATTTTTTTCCCTCATTCTTATATTCTACCAACCTTTGAACAGATTTAAATTTTATTTGAAATGCTTTTATGAAGACAAAGCTGAGCTATTTATAGCTCTGTAGCTGTGTCATTGCCACTTCACTGACATGAATTCAAAATATTGCTTCTTCTCAATGCTTGAAATTAAAGCACTTGTTATAGGAGTTTTGTACTAGGAATCATCACAAAGGTTCCTTTGGCATTGTTTTGCAGAACAAAATATACAAAGAGAGAAGGCAGAGATTCCTGTCCATTTTTTTTAAATACTGTCAAGTGGCTTTGTCAAGGTGAAACATTCTATTTGTGAATGTATTGTGAAATTATAATGATTCTGCTTGAGTCTGGGATCTCTTTAGCACGGCTAAAAAAATTGTAAAACCTCATTTTGTTATCTATTCTGTAGGTGTCATTTTATTATTTAGATGTAATTTTTTTAAAGATTAAGCAATTCATTAAGGTAGTCTTCCATTATAAGGTCAACCAGGAGGAGAGGGAGAGAGGAGAGGAACAGCCACAAAAAAGAGAAATAATAATTTTTGACCAATAAGAAATTCAGCCATGGTACTACAAATGAGCTACAGTGAACAAAATGCACAGCAGCTACATTTCATAAAACATTATCAAGAAACTTATATAATCTGGAAAAAAAGAAATTTTGGAAAGAGGAAAATCATTAGAATATTTCAAGTGGTTTGGCCTCATAGTCTGTTAACTGATATTTTGAACAAAACATTGTCTAATACCACACCCAAAAAGGCCAGGCCTTCTGAGGAGTATAACTGTAAATCTGAAGAGTTTCACTAGCAAATCTTGTCAAGACAATCTGTTACCTTAGTCTATTCTTTGCTGCATTTGCATATTGCTGTTGCAATTTTTGCTTTGCAATGCGCTTTGCAATGCTTTTGTATGCTCAAGAATGAATGCAGCAAGTTCTGGAGGTACAAAACTTCTGAACTTTTTTGAAATTTCTGAAATATTTTTCTCACTAAGTGGTACATAGTTGTTGACACATTCTTGCACTGTAGCAAGAATCAAAGATTACTAGATATTGTGGGACTTTCTTTATAGAAGAAAGGCAGATTTAGGCATAGACCATTTCAATTCATGATAATGTAAACCCAGTCCTGCATGATGCTGAGTGCTTCCTGAGATTCTAAGTCTATGTCTACACTATATCATTTACAGCAGTGCAGTTGCACTGATGCAATTGCGGCACTGGAGAGCATCTGGTGAAGATGCTCTAAGTTGACAGGAAAGAGCCCTGGAATGCAATTTCAGTGGAAGTTTTTTCAGGTCGGATACTGTTGAGACTATAAGCCACCGCCCATTTTGCAGTCTTGTCTTGCATGCTAATTCTACTTGTTAAATTCCATTTCAAGTGGCCTCTCTGAGTCAACTTGCTACTGTAGCAGATGTTGCAGTATAATCAGAGGATTCTGCATAACCAGGCCTCTCTCCCACAGCTATTTCCTGTGAGTCAGGTTTCTGCCATAGCTCTGACATAATTTTGAGAAGTTGCCACTCGAGTCCACCGCAAAGCTATGCTCTTTAGCTTCCAGTCTCTTTCCCCCTCTCCTTTTCACTGCCTTTGCACCAGAACCACATTGGTTCTGATTCAATCAGAACCCTCTGCAGCAATACACAGGAATCAGGATATGGCCCTACAATAAAAAACAAAACATTGTAATCCTTATTACTGACAAGCAAGTTACTTAACGGTGATATTTTGAACAAAACATTGTCTATCACCACATCCAAAGAGATCAGGCCAGATGAGTATAACTTCAAGTCCAAAGAGTTTCACTAGCAAATCTTGGCAAGACAATCTGTTGCCTTAGTCCATTAATTGCTGCATTTGCATATTGCTGTTGCATGTTTTGCTTTGGAAAGCACTTTGAAATACTTTTGTATGTTCATATTGATTTTCAGTGTCTTGAGTATTGCTGTTGTCCATCTAAGGAAGGTGAAGTAAAAACAAATTCACCCTGATGTGAAGATTAAAAGAAAATGAAGGAATATATATTCTTTACATTCATATTTTGACTTTAAAATTAACTTTTTGCCTTTTTAATAGTCAAATTTCATTAGCTTTGGTATTAAACTGCCTTGTTACTATACAGTACAAAAAGAAAACCAGATACCACAATAAACAATGTATACTTCCATTTGGATGAGCCTTTGAATAATATTGAACCAGGAGGTTCTATGGGAGGCCCACGAGACATTTTGTTTACTGTTACCCACGCAAAAGGTTGCCAGATTCTCTTGGTTTTCGGTCCGCATAGTTTTTTTTCCTACTGGCATTACAAAAGTGACATGCACGTAAAGCAAGGGCATGTGAAGTGAGGTGCCTGCTGATTGCACACAATATTATGAGGCCCGTGTGCTCGCTCTGCCTCCAATCAAAACGCTGCTACGGTTCAGTCAGCACACCCTGCAAATTCTAGGTATGCAAGCACAGTTAATAAAGCTACCCTATCCCAGGACACCGTCTTTGTCATGACAATCTTGTGGCCCACTAAAATGAAGGAGGCCACTCAAGTGACCCACTCGGTGGCCTTGGTTGCCCTTCAGTGCCTTAGTCTATTAATTAGAAAGCAGAAATAAGTCAAATGAGTCTCCTCCTAATAAAGTAAGTTTGCAGAGGACTTCTGCATGAGAAAAACAGACCATAACACCATCTGCTGTAAGAAGTGTCCAACTGTTAATGGTACATGCAGTACTGCTTTATGGCTGCTGTGAAGACGGAACATTGCAATAGCTCCAGCCCTGTCAAAGTACATAACTTCACTCACTTTGAATCATCAAATGACTTTCAAAGGAACTAGTCAGAGTGTAAAGTTAAGCATAAACCTTTGGAGATTTCAAGGCCAATCATCTCAATCTGTAAGACCCTTACTCTTGTGAGTAATCCCATTACCACCAATGACTAAAAGGGCAAGGCCTATTCATATGACCAAGGGTGTCGCCATTTGATCTAGCACACACTGAAATCATTGTCAACTCTCCGTTTATGGCACAGGATGCCTGAACTTCTGAGGCAATGAGCACTGTCCGCACCCATTGAAGCCCTTGAAGTGCAACCACCTCAGAATACTAGGCTCTGTGCAGTCACTAATATAGATCCAATTACATTAGCACTATGGGCTCAGAACCCTTCCATTTAAGCTACACAGTCATCTGATGGCTCTGTGCATGTGGTGTTCCAATTGTTTTGAGACAACTGCCTAATTGTGGGGACATACTGAGCTGAATAGCTTTGTCTAAGCATGTATCTTGCTTATGTTAATAGACTTTAGTTTCTTCTAAAATCAAGGAATTTTAAGACCTTGTAGAGAAATTGATTTTACTAAAATTTTGCAGATTTCATGACTCAGTGTTTCTCGAAGTGGTTGCCAGCCCGCGGTGGGAAAGTTGCTAGTGGGCTCTCACTGCATTGTTTACCAAATGGGTCCATAGCCAAGGAGCCTCGTGGCTCCCATTGGCTCCAGTTCACCGTTTCCAGCCCAGGAGAGCTGGGAAGCTCTGTGGCAATAGATCCTTTAGGTGATCTAAGATGCACCCGCTTGCTAGAGGTTTTCCCAAAGTGGACCCGCAGCCCTCTTTGAGAAACACTGTCATGACTCTTTGATATGCTGTGTAAATCTAAGGGTCAATGATAGAACGAATCCTCTTTTAGAATAAAAATAATTAATAATAAAAATCCCTAACTCTATGATTAGGCTGTTAAAATGAGCATGTTAAAGGAGCTCTGGGCCTGATTCTCTGCTTCCAAATGGATTTCCATACCAATGTAATTCCCCTGGTTTTAGTGCAGCTATTCCAAAGTTACACTGATATAAATAAGAGGAAAATCAGGAGTGGCCCTCTGTAATTTATATGTTTAAGTAAGTTGCTCTCCTACCCCTGCAGCTATTTCAGGATTATGCTTGCATTCAGCGAGGCACTAAAGCACATGTATAACATAAACATGTAAGTAGTCTCGACTCCAGTGGGATTACTCATCTGTTTAAAGTTAAGGTCATGCTTAAGTACCTGAATCAAGGACTCAGTTATTTAACAGCTTTCTTATTGGAAACAAGTCTTAAAAATGTTTGGATCAAAACTATCTTTAGTAAGAGGAAATATCATTTTTACTAACTGCTTTAAAATGCATCAATTTTTAATCGCGTTATACAATTTTGCTTCTTTTTTAAATGTACATGAAGTTAAAATAGCATCTTACCATTGCATCTTATGTCAGCATTCATATGGTTACCTTTCTTTAAAAATAAGTTTTGAGTGCAATTTTGTAACGAAATGATGCAGAAGAATTTAAATGTAAAGTAATAGCATACTGGAGATTACTTAAAAGCTTCAAAGCACATGTGCCACCGTAAGACAATAACTTCAGATCATTGTACACTGCATGAGTAATAATTATACTCATGAATAAATAATTGCAATTTTAATGCTAGTCTAACGCTTTCAGCCAAAATATTCACTGTACAATATAAAATAGGCCTACACCATCATGAAAATAATTCTGATTTTGTTAGTGTTAAAAATTTATACCATATCAATGACAGTGGGTCCTGAAGGTAAAAATGGAAAGTGAAGAGGGATGTGTGGTAAATATGAGGCCAGGGGTGACTATCCTAAAAAGCGCCAGACAAATGTAATAACTTTGGGGGTGCATTGCCTCATTCATTTAATGGCCCAGTGTTACATTTGGAAAACATCTGTCACATTCCACAATCTGAATTCTCTATACAGGCTGCCGCTTGAAATGCTACTCCCCTGAGTGGGTCCTCATTTGGTGAGTGACTATAGCAGGCTCATCAATCTCTAGGTGAGGCCCAGCCACCACTAAATTGAGAGCCACCCTGATTGTGAGCACTGGAGACAGTCTCCTGCCCTGTGTTCTTCTGCCCAGCCCAACGGTGGCCTTCAGCAGCCATAAAGAGGAATTATAGGGAAATTCCTGCTCCCTTCCTGCAGCCCTGGGCTTGAACACCCTATAAAGAGAATCTCTGGGGAATTTAGCTACCAAACACTTAACAAGTCTCTATGAGCAGGTTCCTAGTGAAACATTTCAAAGGCTGATAAATTGGGCTAAATTTGGGGACGTTTTAATGGGGCTGGCAAAAGGCACATCCTTGGCACAACTCACTTGCCAAATTTCAAGTGCCTGCTCAACACTTGAAACCATCAGTATCAAAGGCACTGTTCTGGGCTGCCCATACTATGTTACATTTTTGTGAAGATCTAGAAGATAGAGGAGGAAGTAGAATTTCCTGTTTGGGAAAGGTCTCATCATGATCTGAGCACAAAGCAGGGGCCTGACAAGTCTCGTGTTCCAGTCTGCCTAGCTTTTAATTCTTTCCCTCTACCTCTAGCTCCCCCTACAGCTCTTTGTGTGTGTGTGTGTGTGTGAGAGAGAGAGAGAGAGAGAGAGTGGTTTTCCTTCAACATTCTGTTCTTGGATCTGTTTCTTTTTAACTTTAATATATTACTTTTTCTTCCCTCACTCTCTTTGTTTTATTCTTCCTTCCACCCTACCCTTTCCCATTCCTTATTCTGCTCTCTCTTCTGTGCTTGCCAATGTCTAGATTTTCTTTCCCTTTTACACTGTGTGGCTGAATTTCCTCCTTTTTTCTGTTTTCTTTTGTTGTCTTTTATTTTTCCTTTCTTTTCCTACAGTTCCTCCTGTCTCTCCAGTCCCATTCACAAGGGCCAGGCTCACCGACAGGTGGGGAGGCAAAGAAGGCAACTGCCCCAGGATCCAGCAATTCAAAAGGGCCCAGGGCTCCAGCTGCTGCCATTGCTACCATAGTAGCAGCAGTCAGAGACCCAGGTCCTTTAATTTGCCTCTGGAGCGCCATGCACTGCACTCTGGGAGGCTCTGGGGGCTGGCTATCCCCAACCCCACCCTTTCTCCGTGTATTTCTGCCCCTTCCGGGAGCACAGAGTGGTCTCCCTTCTCTGCTTGTCCAGGGGCCTGGAAGTTCTGTTATCCCCTGATAAGGGCCCACAAATTCCCTTCCCCATTCTTCCTTTCTTTCTCCAAGTACCCCCTCTCAGGTTCACTTAATGTCTGTGGGCGCCCACTTCTTAGAGTTACTCTGCAGTAGCATAAAGACCAACACTACATGAATAAAAACTCAGAAATACAACTCATTGGAGTCAGGTTACTAGGGCTTGTTTATTTTTAAGCAGTCAGAGTTCAAATAAATTTCTTTGACTGTGGTGTTTTCTTTGCAATTGGGACAGATGCTTATGCTTACTATCATTTGCAGGGGCCCCAAGGACCTCCTGGGCTGGATGGAATGGTGGGTCCTCCAGGAAAGAAAGGAGAAAAAGTAAGTTAAGAATCTAAGGGCCCAGTTCAGCATAACATTTTAGTTATTTCTGAGTGGCAGCAGTCCATGAATAGTTTGCTGAATTCAGCTCCTAAGGCTTGTTAAACATCTCACAGGGCCATTTGCACAACTTTATAATGTCATGTGGTGTCCAGTCCTGGTTTTTCTCAATAGATAATGTGCAAAATATGTGAACAATTCCATGTAATTCATCCATAAAAAGGCAGAATAATAGTTGTGTTTATGTAAGTAAAGTCTATGGGAGAATGAAACTCATCCCGCCATCCCAGACTGGCATATAGTTGCCTCACAGCACCCTGCTGCAGTCCTTCCACTGCATTTTTATGGGTTGGGGCCACCGGAACCACTTAACTTTGAATTCTATAGTCTTTTCTCTTTTTCACCTTTTGCCCTGCTTATGTGAGGGCAGGTGTAAACCTCCTGTATTGTCCTCAGTGTTGTCTACATTTGCAATTGGTCCTGAGTTTTGGAGTATATAGTGTTTTCTTAAAGCTGACGTTCCCAGGGTCAACAGATTGCATAAGAATCTCTGTTTTTATGGCAAACGAATAAATGTCTGCCCTTACTGTTGCAGAGAAAATTTGGAAAATGGGACAGAAGTGCACAGTAAGGGTTCACAAACAGATGGCAAAGAAAAGAACACCAATATTTTCTTTTTAAAAAATCTCATGATTTTTTTAGCCAGTCTCATGATTTTGTTGAGGCTGATTCATGAGTTTTGTATGTTCAGGTTTGGCAATACTGTGGTGTACATGGAGCGCTATGGGCCACTGTGTGGAGATACCAGTGACTCTCACACACAACGCCGAGATGGACCAGAGAGAGTTCAAATAAGTTCCTTGTTCCAGAGCTCAGAGCTTATTCTTGTGTCCTTTGTAGTCAATGGAAAAGTTCCCATGACTGGTTACAGAAAATTAAATTAACCTGCATATCGGGTTGTAGAGTAAAAGTCTGTAGGCAAGAGGAATTAGTTGGAAGAAAGACATTTTCATGCAGAGCATATTCATCAGAAAGGGGGATAAGGCCAGTTGTCTTCCACACTATATGTATCTGATCAGAATTAAATTATAAATGAAGCACTACAAACGCTACAGTTGCTCAGAGAGCTGTCAGAGCATAGCAGCACCATCAAGTCTGCCAAATCCATTTCTACCTGCTGAGAGGAGTTTTACATGCTTCCTGTGGTTACTTTTTCTAGCAAATCATTCATTATTTATCTCCTATAGTTGTACCATTGGGGCTTATTCTATCTATTGAGTCCTCATACAGTCAAAATTCCCACTGTCTGCTTGTATAGGGACTATAGTATTTGGCCAGATATGATATATATTGCTATTAACACGCTGTGGGTAGAAAAAGCTGTTTTCATACTCTGGATTTCTTCCCGTTCTGTAAACTGAAGAGGAAGAGAGCAGCAGGGGAAAGAGATGGAGAGAGTGAAAGAGGAGTCAGTAAAAGCTGAATAAGGTAAAAGAATACATTCAGAGAACATGAGGGCAGAAAAAAATCTTGTAACTCTGCTTGTTTATATCAGGGTTCCTGTATCCCTTTCAAATAGAGATTTCCCACAGATGAAGAGTACATCAAATCTAGCTCCCAATAAGAATTTTGCCATTGACTGCAGTGGGATGAAGAGTTCATCCTTGATATTTCATTCTGTGTGGTCCAAACCTCTAAAACCCTGCTGCAATAATCAAAATATGGATTGCTCACTGACCACAAATCATGCTGGAAGCTCTAGTAATTTGCAGATGTAATTACTCAACTGCAGGCTATTGTTGATTTTAACTAGCAGGTTTAATGCTTATGATATCCTGATCCCAATAAAGTCAACAACAAAGGTATTCACTGAATTAAGCAGAGCATATATCTCTGTTCTCTATGCCTAAATCTTTTAATCCTGCTCAATTAACTGGCATTGATTTTATTTTACAGGGTGATCAAGGTCTTCCAGGTGCAGCTGGTCCAAAGGTAAGAGGATTGAGCTTTGTTTATTTCTAGGAATCAGATAACATCATCCTTCAGAGACAGCGTGTCACATATAATTTGGCATTGTATTCTGCCTATCAAAAGTTTCCTGAAAACAGTTGAAAGAAAACCCTTATAAACCAGATTAACAAAATGAAAAATATTCATAATATTTGGAATTTTTATTTTGGACCAAGGCTTAGGAACCAGGGGACCTGGGTTCTTGTTCCCAGCTCTGATCTGCTTTGTTGGGGCTAATGACTTAATCTCTTATTGACTTCGTTTCACAGGTATAAAGCAAGGTAAACCCCGTATCTCAAGGATATTGCAAAACTTAATTCAATATTTTCTTAAAAGTGAGAACCTTGGACGGAAGAAATCCAGAAGATTATTATTCTTCAAACTAGTTATCAGTGAACATACTTTTCAGACAATCAAATTCTGTAATCATATCTACCTGTTGCAACTACTCAATAAAATCATGTTTCCCTTTTGCTTTAGGGAGATGCTGGAGATATTGGATCACCAGGCCCAAAAGGCCAGGCAGGTGATGATGGCCAGCCTGGAAAGCCTGGACTTCAAGGACCACCAGGACCACCTGGCCCAGGCTATGGGTTTGGATTTGAGGTGCTCTTCTGTTAAAAGGGTTAATCGTGTATACAAAGTTATTGGATTCAATGGAAGGACAACATGCTCTTTAATGCGTTTCCTGCCTAACTATCTTAATAACAAATCTGATCACACTGAATTCTGCCCATAAAGGTTCTCTTCAAGTTTATTTTGTTTTCTGCCAGTCTACACAGAAGTTATTCACTGTTTTTTTATCTCAGTGGAACTTGGCCCTCTCTTTGGCCATAATTATTGTTCAGTGCTAATTGATTTCTCTAAGTTACTTTTGTAAAATTATTCAGTATTCTTAATGCCAGCAATAGAATTGTTGTTGGGTTATAAGCAAAAGCTTTTATCACTCAATTTTTATAAGCACATTAGTAGTTTATGTTAGTGTGTAAATACTTTATAGTATAGACTTAAATATATGATGACAGCTGCCTTTGTGCTTTAAAATTGAGCTGCAAATTCTGATGCCAGTTTTCACAGGCTATCTTTTTAGAAGCCATTGATCACACTGTAGAAGCCATACATTTGGTTCTGGCAGGTAAATTATGTAAGGCTGAAAGACTCAACATTTAAAAAATTGGTAGTGGCCCCATGTAGTATAATCCTCAATAGGACGTTTTCTCATAAAACCAAACAAATGAAGACTGAAAATTGAAACATTACATTTCATTTATGCATATAGTTCCTCCTCCATTTTAAAATTTTTGCTCACCTAGGGTTCTCAGTTCTGCCTTTTATTTGAAAGCAGCTCATAGTTCAGAAAATAACTATCTCTGGGCATTGGGAGTGAAACACACTGAGGCAAATTCTATCTTCCCTTTCTGGTGTACTGAAAGGCTCTCTAGCTTTTTTTTTTTTAAGAGAACATAATATACATCAGGCCAGTAAACAAGAATTAACATTGTGTGAGGAATAAATAATGTTTGGCTAACAATTTGCAAACATCCGACCCGGGATAGGGTGGCGACCTTTAGAATTTGCCAATTTTATCTGAGATATATAAATATTGGGTTCCTTCAGTGTTTGCATTGTTCCTTTATACTTCCCTTTATTTACTCTATAAGATATATTGAATACACTAAATATGGAAAAACAACAAGTAGTCCTGTGGCACCTTAGGCTATGTCTACACAATAATGTTATTTCAGAATAACTGACGTTATTCCAAAATAACAAAGAGCGTGTTACACTGCAAGACATTATTTTAAAATAATGTTGAGCTGGAGGACTTCTTACTCTGACTCCTGTAAACCACATTTTACGAAGAGTAAGGGAAGTAGAAGGAAGAGTGTTCTTCCTTCGACTTCCTGCTGTGTAGATAGCATGGTGCATTCACCCTGGGAAGTGAGCAAACAGCTAAACAGTTCACAGCTCATACTCTCAAGAGATATTTCATTTGGTATTTGGTACACTTTGACTTATTATTTGTGAAAAGAAGGGGGGAGGAGGGGTCGGCAGTATGCATCCTTGCTTTTCTGCCCTGATAGTGTGGTGTTTAAGTGAGATAGAAATAGATTGAGAGAGAGCATTGCAGTCTCCACTGTTGTAAAAGAATTGGCATGCATTAAAGAAAATGCACATTCCCTTATAATAGAGATCTGCCTTCTGCCTCAGAAAGCCTTCTGTGTATGGACATTGCTGTTCTCTCAGCTCATGCACATGTCAGCAAACCATGTGAGTTGCCTTTTGCATCTGCAGTAATCACAGGCAGGAGCCCAGCATTCAATTGTGAGGGGAAGAAATAACTTTCATTCTTGAATCACAATTAGGCTGCTTGGCAAAATGCCCCCAGATCGTCCCCTGCCAGAACCAGATATAAATGTTTAAGCAATTTAGCTTTGAGAAGTAATTACAGTAAGAACAGCTATCCAGAGCAGCAAAATGGTCTGAGATAGTTAAATGGTAAAACACAAATCCCACACTAGAATTTAAAGTAGTGGGCAGTACTCTTAAAAATGGAAAATTACTTTCACTCCATTTTCCAGGGTTTTTTTCAATCTAAAATAATGCAGGCTGGTAAAGTAGCCAACCTGTCACTCTGCGTGATTCTTGATTGGCACAAAGAATCACTGTGCTGTTCCCACGTTTGAATATGTCTCATTTCTAACATTTAGCAGTGAATTGACAGAAAAATGGTTTAGAGGAGAATTTGAAGTATATCTGGTGCTTGTTAGGTGCCTTTGCTCTTTACATTCAAGTGAAAGTCCTGAGGTAAAATGGAGGAGAGGGTAAAATGTAACATTCTATGTGATTCTCCCTTTTTTCACTATAGGACATGGAAGGGTCAGGGGACATCAGTTTGTTAAGTGAACCCAGATTTCCAGGATCAAGAATGCCAAATGTAAGGTTTTTGGCTTGTTTTTTGGTTTATTTGGGTTTTTTAATCATTTGAAATTTACTCTTCCAATTTAGATTCAGTCTGTCTGGAAGACTTTTGGGTGTTTTAAGTCGGCCGTCCATATTCTACAATTCTGAATGTATGCAGAGCCAGTGTCTAGTCTTTCTGTCTTAAGAAAAATATGTAGTAGAGCATTTAGTGCTGTCTCTCCCAGGTGAAATTTCAAGTAATTCCACTGGTTTTGATTGAGTTGCTCTAGATTTATATTGTACTCAATTATATCAGGGTGTTGCCCATAAAATCTGTGTAGTTTTCGTGTACTTTTTGGACAGTTGATTAGTTTGTCAGGATTGGCAAGATGCATATCCTGGGCTGAATCCGGCCTGCCAAGCCACCAGATCCAGGCCATGGCCTCCTCACCAGGACCCTTAGCCACAGAGTATCAAACACCACTTTAAACGGCTGGCTGCTCTCTGACCTGGACCCTGGGAAAGAAGGGGGTAGGCTTCACGCACTTCCCCCATCTCCCAGCAAAATCTCTCAGTTCTCATTGGCCAGTTTCCGACCAGTCGGAGCTGAAAAATTTTGCTGGAGGCAGGAGCAGCATGTGAAGCCTCCCTCCTTCCCTTTCCTTTATATACAGATAATAAAAACATCTCGAGTTACATTAGCCAGGATACAATTCTTTTTTAAAATTAACGCTTATGTGTCCTGGCATAAGCCAACTTATGACTGATTTCCCCTGGGGGTAATTTATTCCACAACTGTCCACTGAAGCATCTGGAACTTCCCATTGTCTGTAACGAGATACTGAACTAGGCAGACATTGCTCTGATCTGGTATGGCAGTTTCTGTGATCTTCTTCTAACTCCCCATGTATCTCCTATAATTTAGCTTTTACCCTTTCTATTCCATTTAAATTGGTTTTACAGCGGTCTATAATGACTCACTGCTGATTGTCTAAAAGACTCTTTTTCTTTCTCATACTCCTTTATCCTTTGCATTCTGCAGCTTATGACATTGTAAACCCTTCAGTATCCAGGTCACTGTCACTCTCTGCCTACTGTGATCACTTCATGTTCATCATCTCCAAGATACAAACTCGGAGAGTTTGTGAAAACTCTTCTATCTCCAGAATTGCTTTCCTGAATGCTAATACATTTTTGCTATTGTGTTCTCTACACAATAGAAATTCATGTAGCTTTTGACTAGAGCTGGGAATATAAGGGATTTTATGAGTTGGTAACTTCAAAAAATTAAAGAACGTTTCAAAATAAAAAGTCATTTCCAGCTAGAAAAAGCTAAACATTTTTGTTTAAAAAATGTCAAATCAAAATGTTTTCTTTTCTTCAGGTTTTTTTTCAAAATAACAGTTATGTAAAATTTGACTCAAATCTACTGTTTCCCTAATGTTCAGAAGCAGACATGCATTCCATGGTGAAATGAAAGTAAATCCTTAAAAGTGAAATTCAGTGCCCCACTGTATAATGTACCTCAACTATAATTGGCAGACCCATGAAACATACCACCTGGAATAACACACTGGGTTAATGTTCTGGCCTTTCACCTTCAGAGACCTTGCATAAATTCTGAGTTTTAGGTCACATAGAATTATTAATTAAGGCATTTGTTTATATCACAAAGCCATTATAAGCTTGGTACAGTAGGACAGTTCTGCTTAAAAACAGCTGAAGACTGGAAGAGTAGGGGAAATTGCAGAGCGGACTGAAGTGAATTGAGCATGCTGCACATACTGCCCTCCCTGTGACTGGTTTCACAGCTCTTATTAGTTACTCAGTTTCATGAGCGCTGCACTAGTAAAAACACACATTTTTTAATTAATTCCCAGTACGCAATAAGAGTCTAATTCAGATGCTTCATTCTTTGTCCCCTTAGCTATACTTTTTCTTGGTTTGAATTTCATGTAAAGAACAGAAAAAAAATAGAGAATATGCCTTGACTAAAAAAAATAAAAATAAACAATACCTTTCCATCATTAGTAGGTATTTCACACACAACTACATAACTATTAATCTTGAGTAGTAACAGTTTGACTAGTCTCTTTTAGCATGACATTGTTCCCATTAGTGACTAGATAGTCTGAACCGGAAAGTTTTACTTGTGTGAGTAATCCTGCCTCAAAAGAGTAGTCCTGTTAACTTCCATTGGCTACTTGAATATGGGTTGCAGGACCGGGACACAAATTAATATATGTCTTGTCTTCCATTTTAGTTTCAGGCTCCAGTAAAAAAACTTTCAGTATTCTTAAGCCGTTGTAGGATTTGTGTTCTGATTACAGCCTAATCTTTAATCTATACCTGCTGAGTTTGGAATCAGGGCAAGTGAAAAATGGAAATCCAATTTGATAAATTGAGCCCTCTAGAAAATCAGAATTAGGGACCTAGTGGATATGTAGGCTTTTTCCCATTCCATTGTAAGCTGCAGAGTTTTGCACAGAGTTCATATCATGGGCAGTTTGGGGAAGAGGGGATTGGCATATTTGAGCCAGATTCATGCTGCTCAGGACAGGAAAGAACCAAATACACTATTCTGAGCCAGTAAGGGCTGGAACATGATTCTGTTTCTTCCATCACCCTCCCTAGAACTTTTGCCAGTGGAGACAACTCTAAAATCCATCAGGGCTCCATGCAAATGCTCTTAGCAGATACTGCAGGGAAGGAGGTGCACTTGAATCAGAGTGTTCTCAGCCACTGTGGTCATGCCTTCATTATAGCAGCACCATCCACTGTTTATGCTGTGCTTCCTGGTGGAGGCCAGGAGTCTGCCATTTCCCAGCACCACAACTTCCCATCCTCTCCCATTTGAAGTCATCATGACTTTGCAGGAAGAGCATAGCCCCTCTCTCACCACCCTCACCTGCAGAGATTGATGAATGCTGGAGCCAACACTGTGCCAAGGGCCAGTTTTAAAAGCCAGTGGCTAAAATGGTCTGACGCTTCACTGCTGATGCTGAAACATCACTTGACCCAAACTTCATTTTTAGGGCAGGTATTATCTCTTTATAGTCCATTTTAAACAAGAAGAAAGAATAGCCAAAACCATTCTATTTACAAAAAATCAGAGCCACAGCCAGACAGCTAAAATAAACAAGCAGCCAAAACTTGCCCCCCTTCGAACTGTCTACCTGACATCCTTACTCCCAAAGTTGCTTTCAAGGCAGATGCTATTCCAAAGTACTTTGCTGTAACTAACAAATAATATGCCTTATTGCTTTTGAATAGAACTCTAAAAGTTTGCTTTCCCCATTGCCTATATTTGCTTAGGCCAATAAAGCAGAGAGACACTTCCTTCTAATCCTGAAAATGATTTCAGAGTTTTTCTGTTTTCCCTGTGGAAAAGCTTTGCCACAATGAGCTACTTACATCCTTTTAAAAAAAAAAAAAAAAAAAAAAAGCCCTAGAATTTTCTGGCTGTGTTAAAAGGAAGATTGTCTGCTTCTAAGAGGATGGCCCAATCCTGGCCATTCAAAGGGACCCAGGGCTCTGGCCGCCATTGCTGCAGAGCCCTGGACCTTTTACATCACTGCTGGAGCACCATGCTCAGGAGCACTAAGGGCTGGGCAGCGCTAAGGGCTGGGGGGTGGGGCCAGCATGGTGCATTCCAGGAGGCGCTCAGTGCTGCCTTTCTGAGAGTACAGATCCAGTCCCCCCCCCCCCCCATCTTGTCCAAGGCCCCGTGGAAGCTGTCAGGTTCCCTAGCTGAATTACAAAAATGTAATGTGTGTGCACAAAGTAGGTTTTTTAAATGTTTATAATGTTGACAAATCGCAAGGTGTTTTCACCACCTCCCCAAAAGTCACATCTACAAGGCAAGGAATATTGTCACTTCCTGCCAAATTTTACATTTTGCCATCTAACATAGGGGTGGGTAATAATTTTCGCAGGGAGACCATTTAATGAATTTTTGCAACATGGTCATGAGCTGGCTCTACCCTCCACCCCACAGAAGGGGTGGGGTCTGGGGTGGAAGAGGTGGGGTTGAGGACTAGCTTTCCCCCAGAGTTGTCTGGGGCCACAGGCTTTGAATTAAAAACACAGAAAAGGGCTCTCAGCTCCCAGCCCTGCTGCTACCGCATTGTCTGGCAGCTGCAGCTATTAAAGGCTTACAGCTCCAGGCCCTGCCAAGGTAGTGCCACAGCCAGGAGACATTTAAATGGGATCCTGCTGCCTGAGCCACCACCTGGAAATTTGGTGGCACAGGCAGCAGGATATAAATAGAAAGTGGCCAGATGCAGTCCAGGGCCGGAACAAAATGTTAGGTGGGCAAGATCCATCCCCCCAGACTGCATCTTGCCCAGCCCTGATCTAACAGCACTTCCAGGCTTGTGCTGCTCAAATAAAAAAGGACCACAAAGATGTTTCATGATGGGGAAAGTATATTTCTTTTTATTCTCCCCAATCATAAAAATGGCTTCTTCATTTCTATTTAAACTGTTTTGCTCCTAAGCTGAGAACATACCTTTAGAATTTCAACCAGGTAAACAACTGAAAAAAATATTAGCACCTCTCTGGAATAGAAACACTTGGGCAACTTTAAATATGATAGGCAGAATACCTAATGACAGCTATAAGAAAATATTGAACAGCTAGACTTCCAAGTATCTACTTTTTTTTTTTTTTTTTTTTTTTTTTTTTTTTGCATTTTAATTCTTTCTGTTGATACTGCTACTAAAAGACTTTTCTGTGGCTCTGGTAAACTTGTTTGTCACTGGATATGAATACTGAATATGAATATGAAATTATATGATGACATATTAGTAAACTCAATATATTTTGCAGGGTCCTGTTGGAGAGACTGGACAGCGTGGGCCAATGGGACCAAAGGTAACTGATATAACAAAATGCATTTGAAAGTCAGCATATATATATATATAGATATATATACACACACACATTTGTATTTTGTATTTTCCACTGTGGTTTGCCATATTTACAATAATCCAGGTCATTTTTTATTTTGTTTTTTTATACTAAAGCTTTCTCTTTTTAAAAAATCAAATAAAAAAGTGTTTTCTGGCTATTATTGACATGCCCTAAATACAGTGAGCCATTTTTTTATGTCAGTAATAAGGATTTTATTTTGGAATTTGCCTTAGTGGTGTTATTCCACATTTATATCCATGTAGTGAGAATAGTATTTTGCCCTGCCTGGTTAGCTAAACGTATAATTAAATGCTCTATGGGAGGCCTTTCATTTTCAAATTTTATTTGTGTATTTATTTTCCAGGAATGTATCCATTTTTATTTCAATAATTTAAAAATGGGTGAAAATCAGTGCCAAAAATTCACATTATGATTTTTCAGGTATATATCAGGGTTAGTAATGGGGGTTAGGCAGTCAGAAAGAAGACAACAATTAGTATATGTCTCTACTACCATTTATGTGGGCAAAATGTATGTCATTCAGGAGTGTGAATTTTCCACTCTCCTGAGTGACACAAGTTACATCAACATAAGTGCTATATGCACAGACCTATACTGATGGGAGAGATACCTCCTATGAGCATAGAACATCTTCACCACATGTGCTGTAGCAGCACCGCTGTTTTAGTACCATTTTGGTGCCATATGTGTAGACATGCCCTTAGAGCAGGGCTCTCAACTTCGAAAACTTGGGGGCCACAGTGATACTCACAGCACATGCCAACGGCCGCAACTTAAGTGTGGTTGCATGTACATGCAAATATATGCAAATACCTTCTTTCACACTGACGGGCATGAATACAAAGATTAAGGAAACACTACGCAACATGCAGGCTCCATTGAAGTCAGTTCTGTTGATATTAATAAAATGCAATATTTACCCGATTTCCACTCATATGACAGCACTTTTAATGAGCAATGATAGTCCAGGAATTTAACCACTAAAACACATATCAACAGAAGACCAGTATATTGACTCGCCATTATGGAGTGTGTTCCCAGTGGAGGCCATGTTCAAAGGATCCCACCCATGGGCTGCATGTTGAGCCCTGCGTAAACCCAAACTGCACTGCAGGCCGCAAACAAACAGGCTGAATGTTGAGTAGTTCTGCCTTAGAGAAAAGTGAGAGTTTATAGTTTATCTAATCCCCAATACAAAAAATCCCTTCTTTCTAAAAAAAAGAGTTTACTGTTGACTTGTGCAGTTACACTTGATAAAAGGTCTTCAGAGTGAATTCTAAAAGTCCTGGCTAGTGTAGATGCACAGCAGCTTTTTTCAGAGAGTCTCAGCACTTCTCAGCTTACTCTCTGGGCCTATGTGGGGATTAGTGTGATCTGTTCCTAGCCCAGGGACAGAAAAAGTTCAGTCCAGCCGGTGACGTGGATTCAGTTCTGAGCCTTGAGGAACCTTTATGAGCAGTGACGTGTTCCTAGGCCCAGCTACTCAGAGGGGGCATCATGGGGAAGCAGGGGCCTATTTGGGGGGAAGGGTTGCCTAATACAAAAGCAGTGAGCGAGAGTGAGGGGGTTGCTGGTTGGAGGAAGAGATGGGTGGAAAGGGGTAGCCTGCGGGATGGTGTGGGGAAAAGGGATGGAACTGTTTGCCCTGGGTCCACACTCCAGGATCAGGAGTGGCCAGTTCTCAAAAGTACAGCATCCTCTCGTTATGGCCTGCCACTGTAACAACTGGTGGTCTTCATAGTCTCCTTGCCCATTTTAATCCCTCTCTGTGAAGCTGAGGTAGCCACCAACTAGCAGTTATTCTTTGCACAAGGCCAGCAGTCAGTGAGGTGGGGAGCTATGTCTTGGGAGTTTGAGCAGCTGAAAAATCCAAACATTTTATTTTTTGAAACCTAGGAATATTTTGGAGGTTTTCAGTAAAAACCAAAAGCCAAGGGCCCTTATGATACGTTCTATTGTAGAGCATGACAATAAATAAACAGCAAAGTCAAAACATTCTAACTTGAGTGCCCATGGGTAAGTACCTAAGTCCATATTTAGGCATCTGCATAAGCTGCCTGATTTATGGAGATGCTGCATATATACACACAGTTCCTAGAGACGTCAATAAAGCTGCAATGCTCCATAGCTCTGTGAATAAGGATACTCAAGGACAGATCATGCTCACACCTTGTAATGCCCATCAGACTAGAGTGTAGGAAACATCATGAGGTTCTCCTTTGTGGAGTTTCCTCTGAACTCTTTTCAGTCAGAGCATCCCACCTTGCTTATTCTGATTAATGATAATCACAAATCCAGTTCAGGGTGTCTTACAGCTACATTTGTTGGACAAGGAAAAATAAAATATCACTAGATGAGCAATAATAGGCGATTTTTGTTGGAAGTACTGGCTGTAACTTGGCAAGGAGAAGTCTGTTGTTCTATCCAATCTTGTTTTGGCTCAATGCAATCCCTCTTTGTCCTTTGTTAGCTCAAGGTGACATGTTAGTAGTGCCCAAAATGTGTGGGTTTATGAGTTCCAGGAAGTGGCTCTGTAGCTTACAGAAAAACCTGCCCCTCTCGTCTTCCAAAAGAAAAGATTCCAAAAGACCCATCCATTGTAACCATAGTGACAGAAGAAAGGTAGGATGGTTTGTGATGAAAGAACTTGGAATAGAATTTCCAAGATCTTTCCAGCTCTGCCATGGACTTCCTATGTGACCTCAGGCAAATTACTTAATCTCTTTGTGCCTCACCATCTCATATGTAGAATGGAGATAGTAATTGGTTGTAAGGATGAATTAATTTATTTGTGAGGCACTTAGGCCCAGATCCTCAAAAGTATTTAGGTCCCAAATTCCCATGGAGCTAGGCACCTAAATATCTGTGAGGATTTGGGCCTCAGATATGAATGGGTTGTGCCTAGATCCTAAGTGCCTCAGTGGTCACACGTCTGTTATATTTGTCTACCAAACCAGTTTTGTATGACCTATCTTTCCTTCAGTAGTTGGCAGGAATGGACAATTAACCATTTTCTCTTAGAGTGCTATTTTTCAGTCTGGCATAATCCTGTGAATCACTTTACAGATTTTAACACATCGACTATTACTCCATTTAAAACAGCCTTTTGTTGGTAGCTCTTGAGTGATTTCTGCCCTGACAATGAAAGCCCCTGATTTCTACATTGCCTTGTACCTCAGGAAGTAATTTACTCCAATGAAAGATGAGTGTAAAGTAGATGTTCTGTGTCCCCATTGTGAGCTCATATTAGGGTTTTGCACCCCCTTTTCACAGATGAAATTGATTTTTGTGAAGTCAATGCAAAATGCAGTTTTAACCTTTTCTGAGTGACAAAGAACCCTAGAAATCTAAATAGAAATCCTGTGGACTTTAAAGTCCAACTAAATTATAAGTTTAGTGTGGTATAATTAATCATATTTTTATAGGAGAGTTGTCCCACCCCAGATCAATGATGTGCACACATCATCTATCATGATAACCTTAGTGTTCTGCTTCCAGCTGATAACTGTCCTCTCTAAAATCTGTTTTTAGAGAGGATAATGATAATTACTATGAAAAACTCCTTTTTCTACCAGAAACCAGCGAGGTCTAGTTATCATAAATAAAATCATTCCTAAAAGAATATTTTGGAAAACATTTCAACAGACAGAGTCATTCTGTCTTGGGCCTGATTCATCAATGCTTGATTTCCAATTTAAACCAGTGTAACTCTGCTGAAGTTAATCAATATTCATTCTCTCTATAAAAAAATTAGGGGAGTTACACCACTGTAAAGCTGACAAAATTTTTATTTAATTCTATACAAGCAAGTTTTTAAATCACTGTTGTTATGCTGCATTTTAATATTTAACGTGGCCTTTTTTCTGTTTCAACATTTCAGGGAGAAAAGGGGGATACTGGTCCACCAGGTCTAGCAGGTTTAAAGGTGAGGAAGTCATTGACATTGATTTACAAATTCACTGTTTTTTCTGCTCCATTTACTCTCTTTATACACTAAAATGATGGTAAATGTTGATTACATTAACACAATATTCAGGGACATATTTCCAGTTAGGCACAGAAATCATATACCTAGGACCACCTGCATTCTAGAGGTGCATTACCTCTCTAAAACTGTGCAACACGAAAGTCAGCTGTAGGCAGTGGGGGGTGCTAAAGATACTGTGCCTAAGGGTGTAAATCTGGCCCTGAGAATACTAATTACACACACAGTCTATTCCCAGCGATTTTGTAAACTATCTGAGGAGAATTATCGTTATCTGTAAACTGTGTGATCTGTTGACAGATACTACAATGTTTAAAATATGGTGGGTCTGATTCTCTACTGAGTTACTTACTCCAGTTGTACACCAGCATGACTTCAATGTTATCAACAGAGTTACAGTGGTGTAAAACTGCATTAAAGCAGTGACTAATCTGATACTCTGTTTGCAGAACTCTTATCACAGTTGTATCATAACAGCGCCTGCTTGTTTTAATTTTAATAAAATGACATATTGTAGTGGTTGCTGCTTGTTATAAATTCCATCTGCTGTACATATTTTGAACTTGCACAATCTGTATGGAGATACCATTTCTCTACTGTGCTGATGAGTAAGAAAGTTCTTGATTTCTTCAAGGTCCTACCTTATTTTCTTATATGAACTATTGTTGGAGAAAATCTTCTGCTTTATGACCTTTCCCTCAGTAATTATCACTGTATGCAGTTGTGATAAATAATGTTTTAAGTCATATTTCCAAAGTGCATAACTGTTGTGAATGAGGTGACTACAAAGCTATGTAAAAAATAAGCGATCAGAATCAGTCTGTTCAGTTCATAAATAATAGAACAACATTGGCAGATACCCTAAGAGGATGAGTTATGCACATTTATTTTGAAATAAGCTATTCTGGAATACTTATTCTAAAATAGCTTATTTTGAAATAGCATGTCTACACTTCAGGGAAGTCTCAAAATTAGTCTGAGGCAGACTTTCCTAAATGTGGGGCAGGTCAGTGAGTTGGTTGACTGCAGTATAGGTATACCCCAAGTCTCATTTTAAAAAATGACTCTTGTATTTAGGAGCCTTTGTCCCATTAACCTTCAATGAGATTTAGACTGCCAAGTGCCATGTTGAAAATGGAACTTGGTCTCCTAAGGCACTTGGGTTCTTTAGAAAATTTTACCCACTGTTACTGAAGTGCCCATTTGTTCTTCAGGAGCATGCTTTGTAGCTGGCAGAGGAAAGCTGAGGTGATGCAGAAGGATACAAACTGTACTTAATGAAGCAGCAACATCAGTGCTATTAAGATTATTGGTGCTGTAATAACTAAAAGGAAAAATGGAGATTTCAAATGTTATGAGCTATCATCTTTAAGTCCTTCTTTCAGGTAGAGAATCCAGGATGGTAAACATAACCAGCACCATCTGGCAGATTTAGAATCTTTACAGCTTTGTTTTTCTTGTAGAAAGTCTTGTTGAGCATTATATGGTAAATAAACAAAAACAAAAATCCCTTCCAAAAGCAAAACTTCATTTTAAAACTACAATGCCACATGAATTTGTCTCCCTCAATGAGGGAATCTCACAGCTTGGCTGCTATGTGTGAGTGATTCTAGTATCCCCTGAAATAATGTGCCCAAACATAAAGAAACCAATGCATGAAAGTATAGCTCTATATATGTCTGCTGCTTTCTTAATTGCTTATTAGCTGATTTATTTTTAAATGATTGGTTACTGTGTGATATTTAGAACTTTTCCAATGGCATGATTGAGCAGCTTTCTACAACTCTGGTGAAATACCATGGATGCTGCATTGAACTAGATGGGATACAATTTAAAATTAGTAATAGAATGTGTATTTCTGTTATGATAGGGTGCACAAGGTGCAGATGGAAAACCTGGATTTCCTGGTGTTGCTGGACGTCCTGGAGATGCAGTGAGTTGTACCACCATACTCTTTCCTTGTGTGATCATGTACACAGTTGTACCCAAACTATAGTCCAGGAAATACCAGTAATCCCAAGAGTAAATATTAGTGGTCCATGGAGAGATGGCTGGTCGCATTGTGTCGACTCTCATCCATGTATGCAACAGAATGAGAAGCTTGGAAATACATGTGATGCTTTCCTAATATTGTGTTAATATGTAAAAAGTTAACTGTAATTGTAACAGATATGTTTGTATAGTAGGACATGGCCCACACTATGAAAAAATTGGAGACTGGTATAACCTGTATCTAAGTGTATTGCAAAGTTTCTGCTTCTAGAGAAATCTGCAAGCCCCAATATTGTTAAGAATTTAATTCACTCTGTACTGAAACTTGGCAGAAAAGACGTTGACCTATGACATTTTTTTGGTTTGCATACATTCTGGAATAAAGTGCCAGAATGGCACTTTATTTTTTTTTTCAATTGGAGGAGGAAAACAATAGATGCCGAGAGGTTTTTAATGCTCTTGTGTGTGTAACTCAGTAACCCCATGGCAGTGTTTCAAAGGGGCAGCACTGCACAGAGCCCAGGATCAGCTGTGCGGCACTGCCCCTTTGAAATGCCGCCCCAGTGTTGCAAAGCAGCAGTGCCGCATGAAGCCCGGGGTCAGTGGGCACTCCCTAGCTAATCCCAGGCTCAGCGTGTGGCATTTCAAAGCAAGCAGAGCCCAGGGTCAGCTGAGGAGTTCCCAGCTGACCCCAGGTTCTGCAGAAATGTCGCACAGAGCCCGGGATCAGCTAGGGAGTCCTGAGCTGACCCCAGCTCCACTTGGCATTTCAAAGTGGCAGCGCCGTATGGAGCTCTGGGTCAGCAGGGAACTCTGAGTCCCCCCTGGAGACTCTGGTACATTTCAAAGCTGGCATACGGTGTGCAGCCTGAGGCAATGGTAAGTCACTGCTGAGACTGGGCTCCATGTCAGGATCTTGTGCATTTCAAAGCATGTGAATCCTGGAGTCAGCAGGACTTCCTGCTGGCCCCAGACCGCATGCAGTGTTCCAACTTTGAAATGCACAAAAGCCCCGGCTGGGAGGAGGAATTTCAAAGGAGGAATGTGGAAGTGCCTATCGACCAGCTGAGTAGTCAATGGAAATTCTTTTGATTACTCGACTAGTAAATTAACTGATATTTAACATCCTTAAAATTTCCTGGATTATGTTAGGTTAGCAGTGTCACCCCAGTTCAATAGAATGTATTATGCAGTGAAGTATTTACATAATTGTATCAGGGGTATATGTATTTTTGTAAATTGAAGACAGAGGTTGGAAACAGGAAATCTGGGTTGTAAACCTGATTATGAAGCTGATTTGCTCCTTATCTTTGGGCATGCCATTTAAACCTATTTGTCGCTCACATTATTTGGCTGGAACTCCAGGTGGTATAAATCCATGCTGACTTGCACCAACTGTAGGTCTGGCTTCCTTGTCTATAAAATGTTACCCACCTTTGTAAATTACTCTGAGGTATAGAAATCAAGTGCCATATAGCTGCAAACTAATATGTATTTTCATTTTTTTTTAAATTACCAATTGAAAAAAAACAAGTATAAACTCTAACAAAAAGTAAGGTCTGGATTTACTCTTTTTAACAAATCAGCTTTCTGTTAAGATATCAGTTTATGTCATAATAGAGAAGCAGTAAATCTCATACTTGTCCTTCCTTAGGGGAAAAAAAGCAGTGCATTATGTGGAAAATACTAGCTTTGTCTGTTTCCTTCCTCATACTTTTATGTTGTCAAAGACGGTAGAGAAAGACAACAGCTTCGCTAGGCCCCTGGACAAGATGGAGAGGGAGGCAGCTCTGTGCTTCCAAAAGAGGCAGAGCTTCGTGCAGATGGGGCAGGGATGAGGCAGCCGTCCCGCAGTGTCAGCTGGACCACTGTGTGCACCCCTTTGGCCCCACCCTCAGAGCTGCCTGGAGCATGGCAAAGCATGCCCCGTCACTCAGGCAGCCCTAAGAGCTGCCTGGAGAATGTTGTGTGATGCTCCAGCACCAGCAGAGAGCTCTGGACCTTTATGAAACACCAGCCCCCAGAACAACGGCCACATTTGCCTCCTTCCCCATCTGCGGGCCTGAGTAGAAATGACTAAAAACATTCAAAACCAATACACGCTTAGTGCCTGATCCGAATCCATTGCAATCCAGAGTCTTTCCATCAGCTTCATTGGGCTTTGGATCAACCCCTTCATGAACATTATTCTCTGCTGGTGGGAGGGAGAGTATTGTCACAAATTTTCCTTGTAAACTGTTAACACTCCTTTATTAAATTGCATGTAGGGTCTGAAAGGAGAGAAGGGTGACATGGGACCCAAGGTAAGATGAAATGGATTTCTTCATTGAATTTTTTGCTGGGTAGCTGGTACTTAATAAATGGCCTTTCCATCTCTACTACTGTTGAAATAGGGTGAACCAGGACAGGATGGTGCTAGTATTGTTGGACCACCAGGGCCACCAGGACCACCGGGGCCAATCGTAGCAGTATCACAGGTAAGTGTCATTGTAAAGTGTTAAGAACTTGACTATATTGCAGTGAAGAACAACTTGTGCTGGTGTTGCTGTTCGGTTCATAGATCCAGTCCTGAAAGAGAAAAATCTGTAATAAATGTCTACACCTAGCCACCCCACACACGCACATTTTTCCAATCATAATTTCAAGTCATCACCCAAGTGTGTCAAACCCAGACCTGCAGGATTTAAGGGAAAAGCCACACTCTAGCCCTCCATCTTACAGCCTGCTGACTCTGGTTCCCAACTCATGGGTCTGATCTTTGGTTTGTCGCAGCCTTTTGACTTCCCTCTCTTTTGACCCAGTTGACTCCACTTCTTCCTTGTGACTATAGACTCTGGCTCTGACTACTAAGTCTAGGCACCCATGACCCTGTCATGACAAAAAGACAGTAAAATGAATGAAGACTAACAGAACAGTGTTTGCTCCTCTTAGCAAGTACAGGAAAAATTAACTAGGGAATACAGCATAGAGCAAATATAAAGTAAAGGGGCCTTTAAAAAGAGTTTAAAGAGAAGCTAGATAATTTCATGGAGGTTAGGTCCATAAAAGGCTATTAGCCAGGGGATAGAATTGGTGTCCCTGGCCTCTGTTTGTCAGAGGCTGGAGGGGGATGGCAGGAGACAAATCGCTTGATCATTGTCTTCGGTCCACCCTCTCTGGGGCACCTGGTGCTGGCCACTGTCGGCAGACAGGATACTGGGCTAGATGGACCTTTGGTCTGACCCAATATGGCCATTCTTATGTTCTTATGCCTCTGTGAGTATGTCTACACTGCCATTAGATACCCACAGCTGGCCCATGTTCGCTGACTTGGGCTCCTGGAGGACAAGGTCCATTGAATCGTGATATAGATGTTAAGGCTTGGGCTGCACCCCAAGTTCTGGGACCTTCCCAACTCACAGAGTCCTGGAGCCTAAACTCCTGTCAGAGCCTGGATGTCTGCACAATAATTAAACAGACCCTCAGCTTGAGGAGCCTGAGACAGCTGGGACAAGCAAATCAAAAATATCTAAGAGTATAGGCATACCCAGTAATTCCAGCAATGCTAGCAATCAAACTTCAGTAGTGCCTAGACTCCTCCATGTTTTCTACCAGGTGTGCACCATACCAATCAAAGAAATAGCTGTATCACAAAGCCCTGGTGTACACTAGGGAGTTATTTTGAAATGCTCCCTCCCCCCCCCCCCCCACCACCATTATTTTGAAATAATAAGCAGAGCATCCACACTACCAAGCCCATTATTTCAAAATAACAGGCTGGTTATTTCAAAATCTGTACTCCTGCTTTCCTCGGGGAATAACAGGTTCAAAATAAGCATTATTTCAAAATAGCATTAGTGTGGACAATCCTGTGCTGCTAATTCACAATAATTGCCCTCCAGAGGCCTCTCTCAGCTGCAGTTCTGACCGCGCTGGCCATACCTGGGATCGCCACTGCTCCCCTTCTCCTGCAGAGGAAGCCTAAAACTCCAGGCTGCAGGAGAAGGGCTTGTCACACATGGCCAGCTTTGCCAGCCCGTTTGAGACAACAGCATCCCAGAAGCCATGAGTGACCCCAATGCTCCCTCAGAGCCTCCCATGACTGCCAGCACTCCTGCTGCTCCCTTGGCTGCCACTGGCCAGGGTGCAGTAGAGCTCCAGCCTGAACTGGTGCAGAGATCCTGGACCTCATCGAGGTCTAGGGTGAAGAGACCAACTTCCAAAATGGCCATGCCAGAAAGCAAAATGTAGACATCCGCAGCCAGATCACCACCAGCCTGGCTGACAAAGGCCACAACCAGACCCTGGACCAGGTCCAGATGAAAGTCAGTGAGCTCCAGCAGGCCTACCACAAGAGCAGGAAGCAGAGTGGGTGCTCCAGGGTGGAACCACACAGCTGCTGCTACTCTGAACAGATAGATGCCATCGAGGAAGTGGGGCTGGTCACTTCCCCCACCCCCCTGTCATTGTGGAGTCCGGCCAGGACACGACCGGCATCAGTCTCCAAGAGGGTGGGGTTGTGGACAAGATGGAGGTGGAGGTGGAGGTGGAGGTGGAGGCCAGCCAGACCATGTCCGCCAGCCAGGAGCTGCTCTTCACCCTGGAGCCAGTACCCCATCCCCCAGGATGCATCCCAGGCCTTGGATGAACCCAGGGAAGGCACATCAGGTGAGTATTGTAACTTTCCCTGTATACACACAGAGGCAGGTAACGGGCTGCAAGGGGCTGCACACTCCTTGCTCGGCCTGTGGGTTGCACAACAGCCTGTGCACATTGACGAACCTGGAGTGCCAATCCAGAGCACTCAGCCCCATCACACTCTCACACGGGAACCCCGCACGCCTTCTCACAAGGTTCCTGGAGGGGCCTGCCTTGCTCCAGCTTCCGCGGTGGGACACCTTCCCACAACAAGCCACCACTGAAGAGGCTGAGGTCATGGAACCACACAGCAGTGCCGCACATGGCACAGGGTCTCCCGGTCATGTGCAGCGATGCATAGAAGACTGATCCCCTGCATGGGAACCTGCTGGATGGGGTGAAGGGGAGAGGAGGGAAACCCAGTAACACTCTTTCTGGCAAGCAGCATCTGCCACTCACGCACACCTTCCCCAACATCCCTCCCCCCCCTTTCTGCAGGCAGGGATAGATGTTCCCTCTCTGTGACATGCTGTCAGTGCTGGACCCGGTATGTGCAGAACACAGTAGAATGCTGAGCTGCCCCATTCTCCCCTCTCCCCCCACCCACAGACTCCTGGCCTTGCCGGCACCTTCCAATGCCTGCTTGTCCCCGAGCAGTGGGTATAGCATGGCTCCTCTGGAACGTTTGTGCCCCTGCAGGACTGTTCCCACTGTCTCGGCATCAGATGACTTTGCTTAAAGCACATCACCATCGTCTGAACTGAAACCTTTAGTGTTGGCTCAGAGATGAAGGTCTCTTCATACACAGTGTCTCCTGGGTGACTGCCCTTGTAAGTTTTCTTAACAGCTGGGCAAGCTGTGAGCTTGCCGTGTCTACCACCTCCCACGCCATCTGCACGACTCCCCAGGATTTACAGGCAGAAGAGAACCCACAAGGACCTGATGTGGGAGCAGATGTCCTGCCTGCAGTCCCTCCTCTGGGGGCTTGAGGAGGAGTGCTGGGAGCATGCCACTGACCAGGAACAGAGGAAAGCTGCCTGGGATGAGCTGGCATGCCAGCACGAGGCCATGTGCTCCTCCCTCACCGCAGTGATGGAGCACATTGCCTCATGCATGGAGCTAGCCCTCAGCCACCTCCCCCCACCCCACCCCCATGATTTCCCCTCCTAGCCCCTGAGGAGCTCCCAGGGCCCCAGAAAATGTGTGACCTCTCGGGCAGCCAAAGCCTCCTAACCAACCTCCCCACTACTCCATTCCAGGTTCTTTCTCCAGTCCTTCCTCTGTTGTATATACCTTCCCCCCTCCCCCCAATAAACAGTCCTGTTTTTTCCACAAAAGAAGGATTTATTATTTGCTCTACAGAGGTGGGAGGAAGGGAGGGGTGGGAGAGGAAAGACACACACAGAGGGAATGCAGGGGCCCCTATAGAGAGGCAAGGGAAAGGGTCTCACAGGTGGCCTTGGAGGAAACTCTCCCTCAAGGCCCCCCTGATGAACACAGCCCCTTTATGTGTTCTCTGTATGGTGCTGGTTTCCGGCTGCTCCTGCCCAGCCATCCAGCCTCTACCCTCCCACCCTGGCAGAAAAGTCTCCCTCTTGCTCTCACACAGGTTGTGGAGCACACAGCAGGCTGCCGCCATGAAGGAGATGTTCTTCTCACTGAGGTCCAGACAGGTGAGGAGACTCCAGAACCTCCCCTTTAAATGGCTGAATGCACATTCCACCACAGTGCGGCAACTGCTCAGCCAGATGTTGAAGTGCTCCTTTGCAGGGTCCAGGCTGCCCGTGTAGGGCTTCATGAGCCAGGGGAGCAAGAATTAGGCTGCATTGCCCAAGGTGACAATGGGCATGTCCACCTCCCCAACTCTGATGGTGCAGGTCTGGGGAAAAAGTGCTGGTGTGCATCTTTTGGAACAGGCAGGAGTTCTGGAAGATGCGGGCGTCATGCCTGCATCAGTCAACCTTCCCCAACCAGTCAACACTGATGCCAGTGAAGCGCCCTTTCTGATCCACGAGGGCCTGCAGCACCAAGGAGAAATATCTCTTCCTGTTTATGTAGTCTGAGGCACAATGGTTGGGAGCCAGGATGGGGACATGCGTGCTGTCTACGTCCTGCCCCCTGCAGTTGAGGAAGCCCCTCGCAGAAAAGCCATTGACTATGATGTCCACGTTTTCCAGACTGATAACTCTCTGTAGCAGCACGTGGTTGATGGCTTTGTCTACCTGCAGGAGCATGGCCCTGACTCTGGATTTCCCCATGCCAAACTGGTTCCCAACTGAGCGGAAGCTGTCCAGCATGGCAAGCTTCCACAGGCATTGGTGACATGCTTCTGCATGCGGATGGGTGTCTCAAACTCACAGAGCTTGAGGAATGTAGCCTTCCACATGTGGACATGCTGCAGCCACTGCTGGTCATCCCATAGCTACAGGATGATGCGTTCTCACCAGCCAGAATTGGCCTATTGTGGCCAGAAGCAGCATTCTGCAGTGTCCAGGAGATCAAGGGGCATGCACCTCAGCAGAAGCACCAGGACCTGGGAGAAGGGGTCCTCTGGTTGGGGCTAGTCCTCATCCTGTTGGAGAAGCATGTGGGTGGTGTGGAAGTACTGCACCATGAGGTGCAGCACAGGGCTCATGAGCCTGGCACTGCTTTGCAGCAGCTCCGGCCCATGGTGTGAGCACTGTGGCATCTGCAAAGGCAACCAGAGCACATTGGGTCTGTTTTGGGTCCCATGAGGGGGTAGGCAATGGAGGAGTGGCGTAGGAGATGTGGCTATAAGCACCTGAAAGCACGCATCGCAGCTTGCCTGACCAAGCAGCCACAGGAAGTGTCCACCCCCCTGGTGCCCTCCCCAGAGTGTTTCTGGGGACTCAAAGTCTGAGGCAGACTCCAGTCCATGTGGGTGTGCTATTTTGAAATCATTCTGACTAATTTTGATGCTTCCCCATAGTCAGGATACTCTATTTTGATGTTGTTAAGTCCAGAGTTATGAGGTCGATTTTACCTATTTTGAAATAATTTGCTAGTGTAGAGATGCTAGAAGTGTCAAAGGTGGTACAGAGAGTCGCACGTCCTTTCATAACGCACACATTTTCAATGGGGTGTTGCTTCGTGTATTTAAGGCTTTTAGATTATAGGTAATACTAAAAGAAATCAAGGAACCTAGAGGTTTGAATGAATTAAATTTTAAAATGACTACAAAAGTCTGTATACTCGGTTTGGTACGACATTGGGGACTGGAGAAGCTGTGAATGACTCCAGGAAACATGTTCACTCAGGAGAGCTATGTAAGTTTCTCAAACACACACTCATATATAGGCAACCACAGCCCCAAAGGAATCTGAGTGGCTTCTTTGTAAGACAAGAAAGGAGATGTTACCTTGAAAGTGGCTCAAAAACCTTGGATGAATGCTGTGTATTTCATCCAGTTTCTACTTTAATTTCTGGCAGTTTTTAATAGACTTCAGATGAAAGAATAACCTAATGGATAGGCCCTGGTGTGACATTCAAGAGATGTAAGGTCTCTTCCTAACTCTGCCACAGTGCTTCCTGGTGACCTTAGGCAAGAAATTTAACATTTCCATGCCTACTTTCGATAATCATGTCCCGCCCCCATGGATAATTATGCCCACCTTGTGATCGAGGATGATAGATGACATATGAAGTGAGGGAAAGGGTTACAAATAAATGTATTCAACTCTATATGCATATGCAACAAACTATAATTATAAATACAGGCAGTCCCCGGGTTACATGGATCCGACTTACATCGGATCCCTACTTACAAACGGGGTGAGGCAACCCCGCACTAGCTACTTCCCCCCAGCAGACCAGGGCGATGCAACGCTAGCGCCTCCCCCCCACCCCCAGCAGACCAGGGAGACGCGGAGCGGCTTTTCTCAGCAGACACCTCAGCTTGAGAATAAAGGACTGAGGGAAGTGAGGTGTGGGAGAATAAAACTGAGCTCTGGAGAAATGTTTGGCTAGAGTTTCCCCTACAATATGTACCAGTTCCGACTTACATACAAATTCAACTTAAGAACAAACCTACAGTCCCTATCTTGTACGTAACCCGGGGACTGCCTGTAGACAAAATACATGCTGTCTCTCTCCATTTATCTCTCAACCAATGCACTATTAGTTGGATGATTTTTTTTTTTTTGAGGCAATGAATCAACAGTGAGTTTGGAGGTTGATTATATAAGGTGATGTAGGAGAGAGACCAGGTGATGCTTGGTCCCATAAAAGCAGGTGTATTTGTATACGACATATTAACTTCGCTCCCTAGATGTTTTCTTAGCTAGAGAGTACAGCATGACAGTATCTAGGTAAGAACAGCTATTTCAGCCTCTTGAAGAATCAGTAGCACTGGGCACAGAGCAGAACTAATGTAAGTAGACAAGCCAGCACCATGCTGGGTTTTTTTCAATCCATTTGGCAATTTAAAACTGAGTGCTAAAGCAAATGCAAAGGTGAAACTTCACAGCAGTGTTCTTTTCCTGTATTTTACACTTTATTATTTGTGTAGCAGATAGAGATCCCTGATAGACATAAGGTGAAGGAAATTGGGCTCTGGTCTTGAGATTGATAATATACAAGCCTCATGCATCTCAGTCTCTGCAATCTGTCAGTTGCAGCACCAGGTGCCTTAGATTACAGTCAGTTTAGGGAAGGGCCTATGTGTGTAGTTATGTAGTGCTCAGCACAATGGGGCCTCAAATAGTTGTGATTGAAGTCCAGGTGAGCTACTGCAACAGACATTATTAATAATAATCTCCCAACGAGAGTCTCAGTTGTTCAGATTTCATCTGAATTCCTCCTGATTTGTACACACTGGCAATCCAAAAGCCAAAGCAAAAGGGTTTTTTTCTCCAGTTTGTTGTCATTTGCTGATATGAAATGCTAAAATATGATGAAATAAATCATTTAGGATATTCTACTCTGTAAATGTTTACATTTTGGTCATTTTGTAGAAAGAGGTCTGATCCAGCAAATACAATGCAAATTTACGTTATATTTACATTAAGTGTTTTTAAGTAATTCTGCCTCTAGTATTTTAATGTCCCACGGGATGAAAAGCTAAAAGCTCCACACATAATGCACTTAAAATCCATTGATTTCAATAGTCTCTAGATTAAAATGGAAGCAAATGGTTAAATACTGAGTAATTCCAAAGGCTTGAGTAACCTCAGGGCTCCTGGAATTCTGCCACCAACTAAAGATATGGTGGAACAATTGCATCAGCAGAATGCTTTTATTACTGTAATTGAAGTAATTAGCACACATCTTGCCCCCTCTCTGGGGACACAGAGGGCCTGGAATGCAGAGGAACCAATGTGATTTGGCAACACTGGGAGCTAGGCCATAGCAAGCCTGCACAGGCATCTGGTGCTGCTCTCTGGAGGGGCAGAGATAGGTTTTCAGCTTAAATACAAATTTCAACTCCTACTATTTGGAACCCATGTTTGGAAATATTGTGAATATGAAGAAAAAGGAGGCAGGTAACAGCATCCATCAAAAAAACAAAAACATTTAGGAGGCTGCACCACACCTAGAAGGAAGTAAATCTGAAGTGTGTCCAATTCATTGTATGTATTGTATGCTCAGAGGTTACACAAAGTCCACTGAGATGATGATCAAAAAGGATTTTTCTTCTGCTGTTCCTTGTCTGACACCCCCTCTTTGAAACAGCAATTTTCAAAACACTGCCTGTAGCTGATATGACAAAGGGTGGCAGTATGGAATTCAAGTGCTGGTGTCACACAGGATGTGAATTGCTTTAGCACATTAATGGGGCTCTCAGTTTCTCCACTGTGTGGATGACCACATGCAGACTAGAGCGGGAGGATAGAAACTAGGGGCTGATTTTGCTCCCATTAAACTCAGTAGGGAATTTCCCTTGTCTGGAGTGGGCGCCCCCAGCCTTAGGCGGTCAGGCGTATAGGCAGTTTTGGTAAGGTTGTGCCTCCCCTTGCCTACATTGCTGACTGCCCATGCCATGGGGCAGTCACCATCACATGATGCAGGTTTCCCAGACCCATTGCCCCATGGTCACCCTACTACACTGACAGCTGCTTTTCAACAGAAGTCCAGGAGAAGAAGGGAGAGTGGGGAGAGTGTGACTGTGTGTGTATGTATGTAGGGTTGGGGGAAGACCATGTGTTTTGGGGGATGTCAGCATACTGTCGTGTAAGTTCAGAGAGTGGCAGGAAACAATTCCTCCTGCACCAGACGAAGAGGAAAAACCCGAGATCTCAAGCCCCGCTTGCCCACCTCCCTCCTCACTCTTTGCACTGCAATGTCTTTCACTCTCACACTCACACAGACTCCTGCCTCTGTGCTCAACAGCAGGAACATTTCATGAGAATGGTTTGCTCTGTATCCCTGAGCAAATCAGAACAGCAAGCAGGCTGTCTGAAGAGATATGCACATGCCTGTGAAGCAGACAGCCGAGTTCAAAACAAAGACCAAAGTGGACTTAAGGGAGTATGGGCCATTTCCAGAGGCCAGTCAGAATGCAACAAACAATTTAAGTGTCCACAGTGCCCCCCAAGCACTGTATCTGGAGCGCAGCATGCTCTATGTCTCTTGTTGAGGTAGTTTACTTAGAGCACAACAACTGCACAGTTGTCAGGAGTGCCTTGCTAGTGTGGACACCTCGAGAGCTATAGTGCCGGAAGCTGATTTACTGTGCAGTAACTTGACAGGGTAATCATGGATGACCTCAGATCACAACCCCTCTGAGTCTGTTTCCTCATCTGTGATGTAGAGATTCCTACCTCACAGGCATACAGGTACTCACTTCTTTAATATTTATAAAGCATCCTTATACATGTAAGGTGTGATAAAAATGCAAAGTAGTAGTATTCAAAATTCATGACACAAAAGGAAAAGGCATAGACTGTTCCCAATTGCCTGCTTTGTGTTTTCTCTCTCCATTGTTGTGATAGGATGCTGTAGGCTTTCTGTGCATTTCTAGAAATGTCTACCCTAGAGAACCAATTTATACCCTGTTCTTTGTCCTTATTTTTTTAGCTACTGCTCAATGATACGGACGGAGTTTCTAACTTTACTGGAATTAAAGGATTAGTTGGGCCTCCAGTGAGTATATTCTGCTTTATTAAATGCAAAGATTTGTTTTATACTTCAGTACTTCATACTTTAAGTACTATGCAAAGCCCACATACCTGTTCCTCAGACACACACAGGCTACGTCTAGACTGGCATGATTTTCTGCAAATGCTTTTAATGGAAAAGATTTCCGTTAAAAGCATTTGCGGAAAAGAGCGTCTAGATTGGCATGGACACGTTTCCTCAAAAGCACTTTTTGCGGAAAAGCGTCTGTGCCAATCTAGACGCAGTTTTGCGCAAGAAAGCCCCGATCTCCATTTTCGCGATTGGGGCTATTTTGCGCAAAACAATACTGCGTTGTCTACACTGGCTCTCTTGCACAAAAGCATTTGCGCAAGAGGGCTTTTGCTCGAATGGGAGCAGCATAGCATTTCCACAAGAAGCACTGATTTCAGACAGTAGGAAGTCAGTGTTCTTGCGGAAATTCAAGCGGCCAGTGTAGACAGCTGGCAAGTTTTTCCGGAAAAGCGGCTGATTTTCTAGAAAAACTGGTCAGTCTAGACACAGCCTGTATGTCTGCATAATGTGTGTGAATAAGTCATCTCCAGAGCAACTTAAGTCACATGGACATGGTGGAAGAACCTCTCCTGTTGACACATCTAGATGCGGTTTTGCGCAAGAAAGCCCCGATGGCCATTTTCGCAATTGTGGCTTTTTTGCGCAAAACAATACTACGTTGTCTACACTGGCCCTCTTGCACAAAAGCATTTGCGCAAGAGGGCTTTTGCCCGAACGGGAGCAGCATAGCATTTCCGCAAGAAGCACTGATTTCAGACAGTAGGAAGTCAGTGTTCTTGTGGAAATTCAAGCGGCCAGTGTAGACAGCTGGCAAGTTTTTCCACAAAAGCAATTGCTTTTGTGGAAAAACTTGCCAGTCTAGACGCAGCCACACAATTGTTATTGACTTCTGTGGGATGTGTACAGGGATACCTGAGAACAGGATTGAATCCTATGCTGATAAATTAACTTCCCTACATTTGGGTAAATTGTATTATAAAGAAGGGAACTAGACAGGGTCCAAACTCTGGCCTTGAACTATAGATATTTGACTAACTAGAAGAGAACTGGTGCAGATACAAATAAAAGCCCAGAGTCCCTTAAGGTTGCATCCATATCTAGGACCAGACATTTTGTTTGCTTGTTAGTTTTCTTTTTAGGGTCCTGAAATGTTATAAGATTTTTTGCATTTTTGCCTGAGGCTGGAACCAGAAATCCTGACCTACTGAAAATGAAGTTATTCTCATGGCATTTCTACCTGTGGCTGAAAGAGATGGAAATCTTATGAGAGAACTATTGATATGAGATTTTGAGCTTGTCTTTTTCAGACAGAAGTTTAGGATAATTCAATTAAGCATCTGCAGTTCTGGATGCCTATCTGTACTGATTCCAAGCTCCAGCGGCTGGATTAACTAGCTTAGGCTGCTTTGCACCACTGCTTTTATACAAAGCAAGGCAGACCTGGGTTAAGGTTACACTTTTAGATTTGCTTATTGCCGTTCCCTGCAGGTGTCCCTCCCCCCCTCCTCTGCTAAGTAAGCATTATGTGAATAATGACTGGGAACCATTTAAGAACCCAGTATAAACAGAGAAATTCAAATGCTATCCAGCTAATTAGCAGAGCACCCACAGCTAGGTTTTGTATTTGTCTTGGTGGTGCACATTTACACATGCCTTAGTACACATAAAAATGTATTCTGCATATGGATGGAAAAGATTAGATGGGATATTGTTTATAAGTTTTCCCAAAAGTCACATTTGAGGAAAAAGGCTGTGGTTGGTTGGTTGGTTGGTTTTTGTCGTTTGGGATTTTTTTGTTTGTTTGTTTGTTGTTGTTGTTGTTAATTAAAAAAACTCTTTAGAGGAGTAATCAAGACAGCTGTAAAAACACAAAAACTACATGTAAAAATGGAAGAAAGGTGAAGTTGATAGTAATGAGGAAAAACTGAAAGTGGTATGAAATTAATGAGGGAAACCAAGGGACACGCTGGCAAACAGAGTTAAGGAAAATAAGGTTTTTAAAAGTATATGTGGAACAAAGTATAATCCGAACAATAGTATTGGTCTATTAATTTGGTTTTTTTTATGTGGTTACATTTGGTTGATAAAGTTAAGAATGTTGATGTAATAGACTTATCGAAGGCATTTGACTTGATACAACAAGACATTTTAATTATGTTTATATCGTTCTAGTTTTTTTAATGTGCCACACATTAAATGGGTTAAAAAGTGGCTAACTGATGCATCTGAAAATGTAACTAAACAGGCAATCATCACTGAGTGAGTCTGTTTCCAACTGGATCTAGCAGGGATTGGTACTTGGCTTTATGCTAATTTGCAGCCTTATCAATGACCTGCAAGCAAACATAAAATCATCACTGATAAAGTTTGCAGGTGACCCAAAATGGAAAATAATATTAAATAATGAGGAAAGTTTACTTATTCAACACAATCTAGGTGTGTGTTTTTTTATAAACTGGGCACAAGCAAAGAATATGTGTTTTTAATACAGCTAAATGTAAATTAGTACATTTGGGAATGCAGTGATTGTAAGCTATCCCTGCAGGATGAGAGGACTCTGCCCTGGGAAACAGCAACTCTGAAAAAGATATGGGGTCATGTTAATCAGCTGAACCTGATCTCCTACTATGATTCTGTGGCCAAAAAATTGAATGTGATCTTGGGATCCGTAAACAGGGCAGTCTTGAGTAGGAGCAGAAAGATGATGTTTTTGACATTTTAAAACTGTATTAATGCCTCTCTTTCCTGTATATATTTGATTCTTGTTGGTCAGAAGATTGGGTTAGAACAGGACCCGTGGGCTGGATCTGGCCCACCAAACATTCAGACCTGGTTCGCCACGATCCTCTGGGTCATCAGTATCCACAGCCCAGCAGGATCTTCAGGCAGGCTCCCTGTTTGTTGCACCCCCACACATGCCGCTCAAAGCAGCCGGCTTCTGGGGCAAGCTTGTGTCTTTCATAGGGGAGGAATCTTCGCATGCTGCCCCTGTCTCCAGCACAATTCTCTCAGACCCTGCACCTCTTTCTATATCCTTCCCCTGGGCCAGAATCCACTCCTGCACCCAAACCACCTCCCAGGCCCTACACCCTGTCCTGTACTCCAATTCCCCACATGAGATCCTTTCTGCACCCAAGCTCCATCCCAGACCTGGCACCCCCTGCATTAATATCACAGAAAAAGTGCAGCCCTTGACCACCTACACAATTCTTGGGGTGGTCCTTCATCACAAATTATTGCCCACTCCTGGGTTAGAAGAAGTTGTCATTTTTGTGGTGGAAAGACTTTTTTTCCATAAGGAAGATTTTGCGCTATTTCCTACAACCACTCAGAAGCTAGATTCACCTAATCTCCAGAAGTTTCTGTCATAGCTGGATCCCTTCACTGACAATGCTCTGTCCTGGGTTCTGAGATTGAATTGCTTCAGAGGAGGGCAGTTGTCGCAGTGCTTCATAGATTACACTTGAGACTTCAATGTAGTTGGGCTTGATACTATAATTGCTTTGAAAATTAGAACCAAGACCTTAAATTGGTGTTGAAAGCTGACCGAGAGCTGATAGAGAAAGGGGGTAGCTGCATTCTGTGCATAATACTGTGCATGACAGGGATAAATATTTCAGAAGTAATTGCTAAAAACATGAGATTTCTAATACTGTCCCTCCTAGAAAACTAGCTTATTTTAAATTACATGATTTTTTTTGCTCACAGCCCTGAGCCTCTGCATGCAGATTTGCAATACTAAAAGATAAGGTAGAATCCAGGGTTGGCATACCGTGGCTTTTGGACAGCTGAGTTCTGGAGGGCTAATATAAAATATATAACTCTGGAAAAATTAAACTCATCAGTTGGATGAAAAATTTTCTTATTTATTCTTCTACTTTAGTAACAAGTATTTTTACAGAAATTATACTATTTTCCTGCATTTTACTGTATTTTTCTTTTGCTAGGCAGTGCAGCGGAGGGGAAGCTAAAAAGAGGGAGGGAGAACACAGAGGAAAAGCTTGTGCTCAGAGTATTCTGTTATAACAATTTATCTGACCTGAATTTAAGTTTACTTTGTATTATTTTCACTGAGTGTCCTGTAAGACTAGTAGCTATGCCTTGACATTTGTGGCTGGGGGGGCACCCCTACTCACTGCAGTGTTCCTGGATCTGTCTTACAGTAGGGGAATTAGTACAGGTTAAACCTCTGAAATCTGGGACTCTCTGGTCCAGCTGGACCATGGATATTGCTGGACTAGAGATCTCTGGCTGGCCAGGGCCAGGAGTGCAACCCTAGCCAGGCTGGTAGTGGAGAACGCAGTCTCATTGCTGGGGCTGGTGCCCAGAAGTAGAGCTCACAGCTGGTAGTAGAGCCTTGACCTTCCCTGGTCCAGTAAACTCCCTGGTTTGGGCCCAGGAGGGTGCCAGATCAGGGAGGTTCAACCTGTAACCTATGCTAGGGTTGGGGTTTGTCCCTTGCCTTCCCAGCAGGGCAGAGGAATCAGTCCCCCAAGGGTGGAACAACCAGGATCTGGCTCCCTGGGCTCCAGGTAGGGATGGGCAATCAGTTATGCAGACCCTGGTCCCGCAGCCAGACAGGACAATGGTCAATAAGAGTCCATTTCTCTACCCCCCAAGCTTGTGGGGTGGGGTGACTTGCACCCAAGGCTCTAGTCTTTCAATCAGACATAACCTGTTTCAATAATAATCAAGGTTCCTTGGCCTCCTGGTGGGGTGAGGTAGTTAGCAATCCGGGCTCTACTCTCACAGTCACACAGAGCCAGTTCAGTAACCGCCTGGGTTCCTGGCCTCCCAGCAGGACAGGGATGAATAACATCACAGTCTACTAGGCCAGGTAGGGGTCATGCGATGCCGAACTGTCCTCCTGGCCTGTAGAGGGGTGTATTGCCATCTCCAGGGTGGGGTCTACCCACCTCCAGGGTGGGGTCTACCCACCTCCACTGTGTTCCAACCCAGGGTCCTATCAGTGGTAGGGCTGTCTACAAGTGGGTCAGCGGGGAGCCACCCACAGCACGCTGACCCAGACTCGGGCGCACCAGCTACCAGACTACTGCCTGGCTCCCCTGGGTTACTTTCACCACAACCCCTCTGGTGTACCTGGACCCAAAAGTAGTCTTCCAGCACCTCTGGGTATACCACCAAGGGCAGCAGCAGCAGCCCCCCAGCATCAATGCTGATCCCTGGGGCAACAGTGGCTCTCCCTGGTGCTTGCCTCCACCCCTGGTGCAGAAGTGTCTCTTGCCTCTGACTATTGCTCCTCAGCTGAACAGCAAAGCTGGCCTTTTATGCTTTCTCTTCCTGTCCTGCCCCTCTGCTTCTGGCCGGCGGGGCAAGGCCCTCCTGCCTCCACCCACCAGATGGCTTGGGGCGTGTCCCCAGCATCTGTGGCTGAGGGGAGGCCTCACCTTCTCACTATAGTATTCATAGCTCCTGTTACCCAAGTAAATGTGTAATTCTTGTTTTGAACATAGCTGATTTTTTCTGATTGAAGTCAAAGGGCAAACTTCTGTGAACACCTAAGGCAGACGAAGGCTGAATCCTTTCTGAAATTCTGGAAAGTTCTGCTTCAGACTTCATTAGCCTTTTCTTTGCAACCTGCCATATGTGTTTTCCTAGCCTTTTTCTGCTTGCCTTATCCAATGGCCCCCCTCTAATCTTGACAGTAGCACTTTGTGCTGGCCAGCATTTCTCACAACAGTAGATGCTAACTGCTGTGTAGCTTTCATCTTCCATATTGTGCAGGAAACATACACTCTGGCTACGTCTAGACTGGCATGATTTTCAGCAAATGCTTTTAATGGAAAAGTTTTCCATTTAAAGCATTTTCGGAAAAGAGCGTCTAGATCGGCACAGACGCTTTTCCGCAAAAGCACTTTTTGCGGAAAAGCGTCCATGCCAATCTAGACGCGCTTTTCCACAAAAAAGCCCCAATCGCCATTTTCGCGATCGGGGCTTTTTTGCGCAAAACAAATCTGAGCTGTCTACACTGGCCCTTTTGTGCAAAAGCTTTCCGCAAAAGGACTTTTGCCCAAACAAGAGCAGCATAGTATTTCCACAAGAAGCACTGATTTCAGACAGTAGGAAGTCAGTGTTCTTGCGGAAATTCAAGCGGCCAGTGTAGACAGCTGGCAAGTTTTTCCGCAAAAGCAAGTTTTTCCACACAGCCTCTAGGTATTATATATAATAGGGATGTCAAGGTGTAGAATACATGATTAACTGATATGCCTAAGGTTAGTGGCTAATCCTGTTGACTACATGCATTCCTCCCCCCACCACCCTGCTTTGCTGCCTCTGTCTCAGAGACAGCAAAGGGGAGGCGGAAGCTGGTGCCTCCCCACCCCTGCACTGCTGCCTCTGATAGAGAGGCAGAGTGTAGAGGGTAAGGTGGGCAGGTGGGAGCTAATAAGCACAGGGAGCCAGCTTTTGTGCAGGCTCTCTGCGCATGCCAGCTCTGGGGACCTGCCTGCCCCCTCCTTACTGTCTCCTACAGAGGGAATGGGGGGAAGCGGCAGACAGAAGCCAGTGCTTTGGGGAGCCAGCTTAAAAGCTGGTTCCCTCCCGTACCAGCTCTGTGGTGCCACCTGCCTCTCCCTCCCCAGCACTGCTGCCTCTATCAGAGGCAGCAGCACGGGGAATTGGGGGACAGGGGAGGCTGCTCTATCTGCAGTGAGCCGGGGATGGGGGGAAGAGAATCCAAGCTCCTTGCGGACAAGGGCTGCTGCTACCCCATGTTGCTGCCACTATATCAGAAGCAGCAGCGCAGGGTGGCAGGCCAGAGCTGATCTGTGTAGGAAGCTGGTTTTTAAATAGTCTCCCCTCGTGGACCAGCTTCCGCCTGCCACCCCCCGTTGCTGCTTCTGATACAGAGGCAGCAGTGCAAAGTGACAGAAGGCTGCCCAGGAGTGGGGCTGGGAGCCTACTGGCTGCTGGTCCCACTTCTGGGGACTGTTGAATAGTCGTCTAACCAACAAAATTGAATGTGGTTACATGACTATTAAATTACACGCTATCTAACATCCCTAGTATATAACATATCATACTATATTTTAATTACAGGTCTCGAGGAGGTATCCTGGGCATAGGGTGATCAAATAACAAGTGAGAAATATCAGATGGGGATGGAGAGTGATAGGCACCTATATAAGAAAAAGCTCTGACTATTGAGACTGTCCCTATAATATCGAGACATCTAGTCATCCTAGGTGGGGCCTGTAGCCTCATTGCCAGGGGTACAGAGAGCTGGAGTACATTGGACTTACCACCCAAGAATCTCTATCTGTAGCGAAGAGCCAGGCTTTGATCTTTCCTTAAAATGGAAGAAGAGCCAATGGAGGAAGTAGACTGCCAAGCTCAGTATGACTAAGACGATAATACAGTGACTCTTCACACACAGCACAGCCATCCAGCCTTGAACGTGGTTCCCTGGGGATGGTAAGAGGAACTGAGATGATAACAGTGCCTTACTTCCCTCAACAAATATGTCATATTCTCTGTACCCGGCACAAATCAAGTCAGGTCATCTATTCACTATGCAATGGATCCCCGTTTGTGCTCTGTCCAACTCCACAGGTCCATGAACTATTGCCTACTGGCTGGCAGTGACGGAAGAAGAAGTTAAAGTACCATGCTGTCTTCAGGATAGAAATAAATGGGCAGCATTGAGAGATTATATGGCTGTGCGATGAGAGAAATGTCACCTAAACTCTGCATTTCTTGGGTTTTCCAATATTTGAGGATTAAACTCTAATGTTCTGGAAAGAGCACAGGGCAGTGCTGCATGTCTGCAGCCTTAATACCTACCTTAACAAAGTATTTTTCATGTGAATACAGTTTTAAAATAATTAATGTTCACAAACCAGTGGATACATGGAAACTGCACAATCCATTTTACAAGTCTATAATAGGTACTCACATGTTTTGCATTTTGCAGGGACCAGACGGCAGGCCCGGTCTACCAGGATTTCCTGTAAGCATTATGTTCTAAGGTTTTTAATCAGTTTAAAATATGGAAATGAGCTCATTAATGTTTCAACATTTGGAACCATCCAAAATTGGTACAAAGCCTGACAAATTCTCAAAGCTCATAAATGTCAAATGGGAGAATGCAAATCTGAGTACAACAAGACAGCACGTTACAATTACTGTAGAAAAGAAAACACTTGTTCAATAGAAATTAAAGGATGCATCATCCATTTCAGTATAGAAAATGTATCATATCTATAGCTAACATTTGATTTAATTCAATTTAGTGCCATACTTTAAACCTGTAACCAGGTCTGATAAATGTTTACCCCACACAGAAAAGCCCTACAGAAATTAATAGGGATGAAATCAATAGGGTATTAAAAAGATTACTTTTTAAATTGTAGCACTTAATAATTAAATTTGAACCTACATATTCTGGTTGTCCCTGATCTGGGAACACTCATGGTACAGACAAGGAAGCGGCTCTGTGCACTGCTGCTCCCCCTCTCTAATGCTGGGGGAATGGCAGGTCAGCAAGGGGCTTCCCTTGCGGCTTTTCCCTGACTCTCCCATAGCAGTGGGAGACAGTGCCTGGGAACGGCACAGGGCACAGAACCATGTGTACCCCCAACCCCTTCCCTCTCATGTCCAGACCCCGCATGCCCTCCTTGGCCTGATAAAATCTTTAATCCAGCATACCCTGATTGCCAGATTAAAGAGGTTCAAGTGTATATCCTTTTTATACATTTTTAGGCTCATCCTATAATATTCTATGAAAGGGATCCAATGCCCTGTATAAGATCTCCAATACCCTGTTAAATTCTATAGGATGATACAAAGAACTCTGCAGGATTATATTTTATTAAATTCTATAGGATTTTCCATAATGATACAATACCAAATTCCTTGCATTTTAGAAAGTAACCAGTTGGCTTCCATTTTGTGTTGCACATTTCCCTTTAAAGTGCACTGAAAACCTTCTTTTTTTCATTTGTCTTCACACTTGTTCTAGTAACAGTTGGAGAACTTATACAGCTTGTTATATTAATTTTTTAGGAGCTTCGGGGGCCATGTCAGTGAGGGATTTTTGGGGGGGGAGTTATCACTTGTTTGTGGCACTCAACTGATTTTTTTCTGGGTCAGTGGCCCCCAACACAAAGAAGGTTCCCCATCCCTGTCAAAATCTATAGAAAGAATAATGTAAGAAAAAGGTAGGTCAGGGTTTTGTTGGCTGCATAGAAATGGAAAAATTGAATAGGCAAGCTTTTCGAAATTAATTCAACAAGTTATATAAGATCTCCAGTTGTTACTAGAACAATAGTGAAGGCTTAAATGTCTCTCCCATCCTGCTTTCATTATTACTTTTTTTTCTTTATTGATACAAGAGAAACACAGAAACTGGAATTCAGCTTCTGCAGAATAAAAAGAAGGTTTTCAGTGCACTTTTGAGGGAAATCTGCCACACAAAATGGAAGCCAGCTGGTCACTTTCTCCACAGAACTACTGTAGGGAACACTCACTATAATTAAGTGATGCAGAAAGCAGTGGCCCTAAAGTAGGGAAAGGAGATTCCTAGGGAAATTAAAATGGCAGCGATTCAAAGTTTCGATCTCCAATTATCTGCAATTAAATTAAGCAAAATGTACTTACTTATTTTCGATTGATATCTGAAAAGCTCTTAACTAAACCACCGACAAAAGAGACAAACAGACTTTTGTTTTTACTCCTTTAGGGCCCCAAGGGACCAAAAGGTGACATTGGACTGACTGGATTACAAGGACCAAAAGGACAGCGGGTAAGAGGGAATGAGTAGCATCTCGTACCCACTAGAGAGATGAATATGCTCAAAAATGTTTTAGACATTTTATATCTGGTGGCATTGCTATGTTGCTTTTATGGTTTTCATTTTGCTTTCCACAGGGATATTAAGGAGTTGCTACTGAAGTTTCAAAGGAGATTTCAGTGGAAATCATCAGTATTAAAGAAAATAACTTGAAATTCTCTTGGGGACTAATTTAGAGACCGATGCTGAAACTCTACATTTCATTTTGCATAATTGTCAAAATGACTCTGCATAAACATTAAACATGTTGGGTTTGAGGTGACCTTTTTATGTAAATTGATCGTCTATGCCAACAGCCTGGGAAGTAGGAAAGAAAAAGGAATTACAGCAAAAGGGCCAAGTAAATTATAGAAGAACAAATCTTGGTCCCTCCTCCATGGGGACAGAGGAGTCTGCCTATGGCAAAAGCCCATTGTGGGCAAATTGTGGCATGGTTGGGAAAGGAATGGGGCCAAGCTTCACTTTTTCCACTCCACCCGCAAAGCAGGTGGTCTGGAACAGCTGTGCTACCGCAGCCTTGGGGACGGTAAGAGAAGGAAAGCAAAAGACCACTCTTCTGATCCTTTGCATTTTTAAGTCGTTTATAGAATTGTTTTGTTGCTTTCTTGTCAGCAACAGTTTTGCTATTGTTTAATGAGGGTCTGAAATAGATTCTCCAAACAAGACCAAAACTTGTACTCTTTAACTGTTAAATTACATGCCGGTGAATGAAAGATGGTATACTGATCTTCTGGCATGCATTTGACCACAGGGTCAGTGATCTTCTCATGATCCTGAGCCAAGAATGGCAGCTGTTTTTAAGGCTGCTGATCTCAATCAACACGACTAAAGGATCTCAGGGAATATGGGCCATTAAAGAAATATTTGGAGAAATTTACCCCTTACAGATGCCTGGGTTACATTCCTCATAGCACTGTACTAAACAGGAGATGATGGTCATAAAGCACCAAGGCCAACCTTCTTGGGAACTTAAGTATGAGTGATTCCAAGATATCTAAAGTGGTGGGGACAATGAAGTAGAATAGCAGTGCACTTAGGTGAGCATTCAGGTAGTCATTGTGATCCTTGGGACAGTAGTTGGTGACCACATTTCTGCACTTTGCGGTTATAGGTCTAGGTTGTTGGACCAGGTTGTTCAGGATGTTTTGGCTGTGGTTGGGTGGATGAGAGCAGCTGCTAGGGCCACACTGGGAACTACATATTCCCACTGAGCAGCCATTATTCATGTGATTCGTCCTGTTGAATTCAATGGGCGCACTTCTTGTAGTAGCATCTCACTGCTGAGACTAAAGGGTTTCCAGCCTGACTCTCAGTGACTCAAATTTATTGGCTAAAGGTAATAGGATGGCATCACGCTCCAAATGTTTAGAAGAAAAGACTTCTGCTTTGATGGCAGTCAGGGAGCTATTGAGCTTTCCCATTTACAAGCTCCCTGCCACTATTCCAAGCTCACAGCCTAAGGGAGCATGAAGTCTATGGTTCCTGAGTTTTTCATGCTCTTACTCTTTTGCATGGGGCAGTAGATGAGTGAAGGCTTGTTGTATTGTTTTGGTTCTCTTTCAGGACTCTTAGGAGCAGGCTGTTTTTGTTTTATCTTGCCATGGTTGAAAAAGAAACAGCCCTCGCTTCCCTACACAACTGAATTCCACCCTACTCACACTTGTGTAGTTGCCACCTCTCTAACCAGCCTGTTTTCACTTTGAACTAATACAAATGTTGCTGCATTGATCTTTGCAGTTTCCTGGTCTGTTCAGGTAGAATTTTAGTTAGAACTATTTTATAAACATCACAAAATGATTCTGTGAATTGTAGGGAGAAAAAGGAGAACCGGGAGCTATCATATCTGCTGATGGATCTCTAAGAGAACTTGTAGGAAGACAAGGACAGAAGGTAGGTTAATACTACATCAAGTTCTGGAACACTTGGTAGACTTGCACTCCATCACTAACCAGGCTAGCAAGACATCAGAGTTTCTCTTCATCACTAATATAATTTTTTCTCTTTGTCAGGGTGACCGTGGGATAATTGGACCACCTGGGTCAATGGTAAGATATTTGCTGTTTTTAATGTATTTATCTTTTCTTTATTTTATGGAGATTACCTAAAGTTAGTCAATTAGTTTTTCAGTACCATTAAACAAAGACGAAGAATAATCTCTATACCACAGACAGGAATGTATTTGATTTACTTGTCTTTGGTATACAGTACTGTACATTTGTTCCTGTTATGATTTTGAATTTAACTAATGCTAGCACCTGTGTATCATCTGATGATTTTTAAAAGGCCACATTTTTTCAAAATATGTTCCCAAAGCTAGAAACCTAAATCCATATTCAAGCATCTAAATAAGTTTGACCTGATTTTCACAGGTGCTAAATTATGTTCATTTCCGTTGTCTTCAGTGGAAGCTGAAGATTGGACATGAAAATGAGGCCATTTATTTATGTACCTAAATATAGCTGTGTAGATGCTTCAGTTTAGGCTATGTTTGAAACTATTTGACGCTACAAGGAATAATGCTCCCCAAAAGTTGAAACTTAATAACTGGAAAACAATTGAATAAGACTAGATGGCCACATTCAATGAAGTCACAGCAGCGATGAGTTTAGTGCAATCCATTGCACTAAATTCCAGGCTTAATTATTTTAATCACTTTACCCTGGATTACACCAGCTTTTTGTCAGATATATATAAAAAAAACCTCCCTTGGATAAAAGAGGGTATGTTTTTTTGACCACATGCATTTTGAGACCAAATTCATCCTTGGTGTAACTCCCCTGATTTCAGTGGGTTTATCTTGCATATCTAGCATCTTTGATTTTTTTTTAGGAGGACATCAACTCTTAAGTTCCTGACCCCAAATTATGATACAACATGACCTCTATTTATTTCAATTCCTACAGTTTTAATGTGCATTTTCTCAGTTCCTTTTGAAGCTATACCAGTGTCAGTGGGGAAAAGGCAGTCCTGAAAATTGTGTGTAAAAGTGGTGTATAGTAAGCACAGCAGGCCAGATTTTGAAATGTAGGCACCTGTTTTTGCACACATGGAATGGCACATGCCTAAATTATGAATGTAAATGCCCAATATATGTCTCTACATCGGGCATTTCCATGCTTAGTTGGGTGCCCAGCTGACCGTGTTCATGCACAAATACTCACTTTGCATATACACATCACATCTGTGAGCATAAATTATACGCATATAAGTCTAAGTGCACAACTGCAAGCCTCTGTATTGGAAAATGAGTTTCAGCATTTGAAGTAAGTGTCCTGAAGTATCAAAGTACGATTCTGCTTTTATTCAAAGGCAGATTGCATTATGTGTCCATGTGGCTTAACTTTATTTATATGGCTAGAAAAATTGACAGTGGAGGCAGTTGTTCTTAGCAGAGTGACCAAGGCAACAGGTTCTATAGCACTAATGACATTAATGAGAGGTTGGAGGCATCTGCAATGATGGCAGACAGGAATGCAGGAGAGAAATCTCTACAATTTCATGCTATGCCATACCGATAACAGTGATTTTGTGTGTTAAGTCCACATCCTTTTGGGAACCTATGATTTATTTGCCCTCCTGCTGATGTCATTTGTTATGTGCAGAAGTTGATGTTTCTTGAGCTGTGTCTGCTTGAATCATCAACCTTCTGTTTTCACCATATTCCCTGGTGATCTGCTGAGTGGATAGACTATGAAATATTATACTGTGGTTTAGACCACTTCCTTTTAGGGACTGGTTATCTCCTGGCTTCAGCTTTTGCTATCGTATGGCCAAGGGTGCCTTGTGCCAGATGGCAAATTTCAGTCGAGCATCTTTGATACATGGTAATTATGGTGTTCTGGGTGCTTCATCAGTACTTATTGTTTTACTTAAGTCTTTTTTGAGGGGCTGATTGGATGTGTTCCACTTACATTTGTACCAAAGCAACTAATAGATCATGGGAGGACTGCCCTACCTTACACCATTGACTTGAGTTTCCTTTTCCCCACTTAAATGACTGCGGGGTGGGCTGCATTTAGCTTTTTGCAGAGACGTACAGTTTTTTCTGACCTAGCCGCTCCACCTCCACTGAATAACACATGGGTAGGGATGATGGAACAATTGGAATAGAGGGGGTGCTAAGAGCCATTGAACCTAGCTGTAAACTTGGGAACCACTTCAAGCCATGGGGTGCAGCAGCTCCCTCTGAATTTCAAGCACCTATGCACACAAGCTCCTTTTACATCACCACAGGATGCTCATGTGTCTCCATGTACACCTATTGCATCACTTGAATGCTGTAAGGATGATTGACACTAGATTATAGAATCACAGACCTGGAAGGGACTTTGAGAAATCATCTAGTTCAGTCTCCAGCACTCATGGCAGGACTAAGTATTATCTAGACAGTTCCTCACAGGTATTTGTCCAACCCAGGAGCAGCTCGAGGACAGCTGCCGGCAACTGGTACCCTAGGCGGAATGCGCGATCGGCGCCCCCGCCTCCATAGCCCTCAATGGCGTAACATCATCATTGGGCGCCACGTTAAATGCAGCACCCTAGTCAACTGTCGAGGTTGCCTACATCCACGGGGCCGCCACTGGTCCAACCTGCTCTTAAAAAAACCTCCAATGATGCAGATTCCACCACCTCCCTATGTTGCTTAACCATCCTGAAAGTAAGGCATTCCAGTGCTTAACCATCTTGAAAGTAAGGAAGTTTTTCCTAACGTCTAACCTAGACCTTCCTTGCTGCAAGTTAAGCCCATTGCTTCTTGTCCTATCCTTAGACTCAGAGGTTAAGAAGAACAATTTTTCTCTCTCCTCCTTGTAACAACCTTTTGTAAACTTGAAAACTATTATCATGTTCCCTCGCAGAATATTAGGTTACACAGCTAAAATCTACATATCGAGTGACATAAGCTAAACTAAAATTTCATGTAGATAGCACTAGGTCAACAGAGGAATTCTTCCATGCACCTCACTAGCACCTCTTGAGGAGGTGGATTTCTTAAGCCAACAGGATCACCTGCCACTGCAACTGTGCCACTGTAGTGTGTTAAGTGTAGACAAGCCCTTACTTACACTTGCCTAAACAGCTACACCTCCTTAGAATGTGGCACATTTATACTGCCTGAGGATTTGGTCCAGTCTTTTTATGCCTAGAGTCATCTAGTTCCTCCCTCTTCCCCACTCAGTTGCCTTAACACATCCTGACACAAAGTATATTGAGTATAATACTGTCTGATGGCAAAGGCAAGCACTGTGAGATTAAAGCCTGAGCACTTCATCACTGAGGGACTCTTTACCATTATAGAAGAAGTCTCTCCTACAAATTACCCCAGCTGTGGCAGGATCCCGCAGACACAGTTGGGCTGGGTGGCAGAACCTAGGTTCAAACTAGTTAAGTGCTATCATTACTAGAGATACTAGAGATAAGTCTGATGCTATTTTAATTTACCTCAGTAGATGTGACAAATTATCACAGCTTCTACATTCCACACTGAAGGAATTCCAGAAATGTAAAAAAATAATTATTTTGTGTATGTAGTTACCGGTATTTGTTTGTATTTTTATTTTTAAAAATTAGATAACTAATTTTTATGTCAAAAAAGAGCCCTCCCCAACCCCTCTCAGAACAGTGTTCAGTACTTGCAAGTTCGGTAATGTCCTTTGAAGCAATAAGTGATACAGTAAATCAGAAAAGTAATTAAAAAAATCAAACTTTGGCAAATGAAGCAGGAAGTAAATTTTGGACTCAATGACCCAAGCCTCAAAAAGCCCATTTCCGGCCCCATTTGGGATTGGATTATTACCTTCTAATCCATCCTAAGGAAGAAGCAACAGGTGTTTCATGGGGTATGTCTAGGCTACATGGCTCCATCTATGGAACCATGTAGATGAGTGTACTAGACATAGGAAAATGAAGCTGCGATTTAAATAATCGCTGCTTCATTTACATCAAAATGGCTGCCGCGCTGTGCCGATCAGCTGTTTGGCGACACAGCGGGTCAGTCTGGATGCGCCACGGTCGACAAGGGAAGCCTTTATCGACCACTCCAGTATGCCTTGTGAAATGAGGTTTACTAGAACAGTCAACAAAGGCTTCCCTTGTCGACCGTGGCGCGTCCAGACTGAGATGCCAGCCCAAATTCCAGCAGTAGGATGAGAGAGAGGCATTCTTAAGAGACCAGCACAACAAAAGCAGAGAATATGCACTAAAATGAACCCTGTGTTAGACTGAGCATCAAGTTAGCACCTTAAATCTGTTTCCTTGCACTGGTGATGCTCCCAGAGATTTGTCTCCTCCCCTCCCCCCCGCCTTGGTAATGACAGCCTGGCCCTCCTAAGGTAGTACAAAGGGTTAGGGAGAACTGGCTCCCTACTAGAATCACTAGTGGCAAGAAGCACATCAAAGCACTAACCTATCCTCTGACTATCAGAGGCTATGTCTAGACTAGCAGGGGGATGTAAATGAAGCACTTCAAAAGTGCAAATGAAGCAGGGATTTAAATATCCCACACTTCATTTGCATAATCACGTAATGGCGCTCTTTCGAAAAAGTGCTATTTCAAAATTGAAACCGCAGTCCATGAGGTTTACAGAATCTTTCAAAAATTGCCCCATTTTTTAAAGAACCACTTCTAGACTGCGGTTTCAATTTTGAAACAGCGCTTTTTCAAAAGAGCGCCATTACATGATTATGCAAATGAAGCGTGGGATATTTAAATCTCCACTTCATTTGCACTTTCGAAGTGCTTTATTTACATCCCTCTGCCAACAGAGAGATGTAATCTAGATGTAGCCAGAGGGTCCAGTTACCTCTGCCTCCTCTGCTACTGATGATGGAATGCCTCTCTTCCTGCAAGCCCCATGTTTATAGGCAGCTACGCTTTCTTCTTTCACCGCCTACCTGTTACAATTGGCACTAAATTGCCCTCTCCTCTCCACCACTATTTGGCCTCCCCTCCTCCATACTGATAGCATGGTGGGACCAGAGCGGGAGCAATGAAACAGGAAATAAGTGAGTTTCCACTTGCCTTTTTTGTCTGTTTTGTTTTGTTGTTGTTTTTATGTCTCTCTCCCACACTGATCCAGGAAAAAGCTTGATCCAAGTGTTCTTTAAAGGCTCCAAAACCAGAAGGCAAAGAAAAAAGAGCCCAGAAAAAAATATATATATATATATTTATATATTTATATTTTTTTTAACCTCATGATTTTGGGAGCCCTGACCCATGATTTCTGAACATGTGAGGTAGCGATACTGTGGTTCTTTCACAGCCCTGAGAACCTACCTGTAGGCTGCTGTCTGTTCCTACCCTACGCTTTGGCTGTGATCACTCAGGCACAACCTAACTACAAGCAGGGAATGAAAAAAGAGTCTGAAATCCCCTGTAATATGCTGCAATTTTATGATTAAATAGCAGATTTGGATGTCAGTATTGATGGGCTGTTCAGATCCTTGAAGTTGCTGCTGTTGTTCAGTAACACTCTCATATTACTAATTGTAAAGTGCTCTTTTAATTTCATTATGTTTGGACAGCAGAGAAATATAGGTGATGGTACTAGGTGTTTGACACAACCTGAAAATATTCACACATTACTCATATTTTTGCCTAGGAATTACTCTGTGGAGAATTCTTTTTTTAGTTGACTGCCTATACATTTAATTACAATATGTGATCCACAAACTGTTGTTTGACACGTTAAGCATCAGACGAGTTACCCCCTCTATGAATATGCATAATTTTTCAAACCAGCAGTGTTAGAAAATAAGCAAAGGACAAATGGTTGCCACTTTGAAATGAGAAAAGTCAATTGATAGCCCATCAGATTGGGAGATCACTTTCTCAGTCTGGAGTAGGGATTAATGAACAGTGTGCAGACAATATCAGTATTTCAAGATCTTATTGATCAGATGATGAGTGGACTTCCTGAGGGTGTATATCATTCAGATGTAGCTATAAGGCTCAGAGAGGTAGCTGTGTTAGTCTGTAACTAAAAAAAACTTCAAAAGCAATAAATTGTAGCACCTTAGAGATTAACCAACAATTACAGATAGTATCATTGTGCCCACAAAAGCTCATGATCCTATCTATATTTTTTTGTTAGTCTCAAAGGGCATGTCTACACTGGAGAGTTATTTCGAAATAACAAGGCGAGCATCCACATTATCATGTCCATTATTTCAAAATAATGGGCTTGTTATTTTGAAATAACTCCTGCTTGTGAAAAGGAATATGCTTATTTCAAAATAGTTATTTCAGGAGTTATTATTTGGAAAGAAGGTATTTCGAAATAACATGGTAGTGTAGACATAGCCTAAAGTGCTACAGGACCATTCATTGTTTAAATTTTTTAGCTTTAAAGCTAAATTTCCATGCCCTCCTGTGGCTCCCAAACAGACCCCCAGCATCTTTATGCCACCTGGCATTCAGAGGCAGCACAGGTAGAAGGCCACTCTAGGAATGACAAGACCCAGGTTCTATTCCCAGGTGTGCCACTGTGTGATGGTGGACTGTCACTTCACCTCTCTGTGCCTGGCTTTTCCCACATGTACAATGAGGGGCACAGTAGTTACTTTATAAAGTGATTTGGGATTTGTGGGTAAAAAAAATCACCATATCAATGCCAAGGATTGGGAATGAGGGCAGAGTGCTGGCTTTATATGCCCTGCTCACTCCAGCATCTTTAAGAGTAGCCAGCCGACCCTGCTGCTTAGGTTTATCTGCAGCTTTCTGGGATGTTGATAAGGGCCTCTGCATCCTCAGCCAAAAGGGATGACCACCCATTCCCCTGATGCATGGCAGAGCAAGGACAGAGCTTCCGTTGCCACTGTGGCTGGACTGAGCCAAGAGCCTGGCTTGCCACAGAGAGTCCTCTGCACAGTAACTAGCAAAGCCGTTGGGGCCTGATGGGCTTAAGAGAGAGGCTGTATCCTATGGGCACAGTCCCACATAGAAATGTGGGGAAAATACCAAGTAAAATAAAGGTGCCTTCCTCCCAGTGCTGTATGCATCCCCAGTCCCAGCTAGGAACGGAGCAACCCTTTCAGCAGAGCAGCTACTCCAGCACCACAGCTCCATTAATGGATCTGTGCACTAAAGCAGCTGCAGCTACCGTAGGACTTGGCTGAATAACAAATATAGCAAGGCAATAAGGGGCACACTGTGCAAAATGAAGCGATACACACATCCTTGTAGGAAGCTGCAACAGGCAAAGGCAACACACCACTGAGAAGCACTTTCACCACTGAGAAGCACTTTCAAAACGGCTCTTAATTATCAGGCACATTCTGAGCTAAGGCACATTGTAGTTCCTCACTTCCAATTCAACTTTAGAGGTGTAATTTGGACTTAGTGTGGAGGTAGCAGCTGCTGCTTTCTGTCCTGTGAGAGCAGGGGCTTATGAAGCCCCTGGAAACAGTAATTGAAACCAATGATACGGGATGTGAAGATGACCTGGAGAAGGATTTCTGACCTTTGAAGCAGATCTAAGAAGAGCAATATCTTAATGGCCGCGAGGCTCTCTGATCTCATTCTCCCAAGAGACATTCAGAACATTTCTGCAGCTTTCTCATTCTTAGAAACATTACTTTGAAGCACTTCTCAATAATGTTTATCCCCCACTTTCCTTATTTTTCCCCTTACTAGCTGTCCGATCTTCACTCCATTATTCATTTACCTCATTTGCTACTATTATTCTGTTGTCATCTCTTCAGTCTAGTTTCTTTGACTCTTCTTGCTTTTTGTGTTGTTAAGCTTCTCTTCCTCCTTCATCCCTAAAGCCCGTTTTTCTGACTGACATAGGAACAGTTTTCCCAAGGATTCTTCGTCACTGGCAACTTTCCTTATCCTAAAAGATATTCTGCAGGAACTTTTCCAGGAAGTTCTGTGACCTGTGTTTTGCAGGAGGTCAGACTAGATATGGGGCACACAAGATATAGCCCGTGGGCCAGATACGACTGCCAAGCCTTTTAATCCAGCCCGCAGCCAGCCTCTGCAGCTCAGAGCAGCTCCATAATGCTCAAAACATCAGGTTGCTTCCTGTGGCTCTCTGTACTGCACATGGAGGAGTGGGAGGACTTTGCAAGCTACCTCCGCCCCCTGGCAGCCCACCCCCTCCTGCCCCGCAACTCCCAATCCCTGTACCCCCCCATCATCCAAACTCCGTTTCAGATCCCACATCCTCTTCTGCGCCCGTATTACCTAACCCAAGCTCCCTTCTGCACCCTGCCTCTGTCCTAGCCCCCACATCCTCTCCATAGAAAAGTGCGGCCCTTGACCATTTATCAAGATCTTGGAGTGGCCCCCCATTAAAAATTATTGCCCACCCCTGGACTAGATGATGCCAGTAGTTAGGAGTGGCCTGAGGCCAGCTGCGGCAGCTGGTGCTCCAGGCAGAAGGCGCGATCGGCGCCCCCACCTGCACAGCCATCAATGGCCATGATGTAATCATTGGGCGCCCAGGCGCCCAGTGGCGTCATCATCGGACACCCCGGGCCGGTAGCACCCTAGGCACCCGCCTAGTCTGCTTAGGCTCACGGGCCACCCCTGCCAGTAGTCCTTTCCAGCCTTGGAATCTATTAATAATGAACAATAGCATGGATATGATGAATCAGTCATATTGTTTGCCATCAGTTTCATCACAGGTAGTAGCCATTGCTATGAATCAGACCTTTTATCCATTACAGTTTTAATGTGCAAAATAACTGTAGGGCTAGGTCAGGGGTGTGCAATAACTGGCCCGCAGGCAGGAAGAGCTTTGCCAAGTTTAGCTGCTGGTGGGCTTCCGAGATGTTTTGTTGACCTGAGCATCTGCAGTTACAAACACTGCAGGAAGTGGGCCAGGCTACCACTTCCAGTAGCTCCAATTGTCCGGAAATGGTGAACCACCATCACTGGGAGCTGCAGGTGTCCATGCCTGCAGACGCTCAGGTAAACAAAGCATCTAGTGCCTCATGGGCTTGTTATAGCCCATTCCTGGGTGAGGTTGTGGGACTTCATCACAGCCCATAATAAGGGATAGCATGGGGCCATGTCTCCTGAGGGGGAACATGAAGGCAGCCTTCCTCAGCGAAGCAAATATTTCGCAAATTGCTCATTGCCCTGAAGGGAGCATGCCTGGCATAGGAAAAACAGAGCTGTGGCTCTGCCAGCTTCTTATTCCCTTTCAGACAAATTGCCATGACCAAAGTAGCTCCTGTTCTCTCTCCACTGCAATGGCTTCAGTTCTGGCTGGTTACACAACCTGCGTGAGGGAAATCATCTCTCTCTTTGCCACCCCCCTGTAGCCACTTAAGGGCGAGCTATACTCTAGCCCTGAGAATATATAACAAAATGCAGTCCTTAATCCAGTCCTATTGACATCAATAAGACCACTTCTGCAAGCAATGTGACTTATGTGGGAAAGTGCTTGCAGGATCAGGGCAAAAAATATATATATTCTAAGAATCTGTCTTTGCTACCTCTGTGCTAGTTGCAGAACAAGAGCATTGGTGCAGATTGTGTTTGTATAGTACTAACACAGTGGGGACTCATCCCAAGTGGAGTCTTTTGGCACATTCCTACATTGTAAACATCCTTCTAATTAAGCATCTTTGGCTCCTACAAAACTGACTTCAGGATAAAATAATATCAAAATCCCATTTAATTTTTGTAGTAGAAACTTCCAACAGTACATGTAGCATACAGCATTGACTGTCATGTCCATGCAATCTGGAGAGTTAGTGCCTCAAAAAAATGCTAGTGTTTGACTTGGTCAATTTTTATATTAGGTTCAGTAAAGGGTGATTGTTAAGTCATGTACTATGCAGAAAAGCTGCTGAAAGTCTTCAGCCAGTATCTGTCTTTTCAGTGCAAGGAGTGTAGATGATATTACGTGGAAAAGGTCAGCCTTTAAATTGAGTGGTGGCTATGTATCACTTCAGGCTCTCAATGATTCTCTCTGAATTCTCCCACGTTGCTTTCTAAAAGAAGGGATCAATATATATATATATAAATCAACTTGCCCTCAAAAGCCAGTGACATCCCTATCTGAGCAACAGTTATGGGAGGAGTATCTACAAACCACCACTAGGTGGGCCACTGATTCTGAACTATTAAATCTGAGAAAAAAACTTTCAAAACACAGGTTTCTAATTTTACATATGTTATTGCCTACACAATTAAACAAAAACAAAATAAGACACACATAAAATAAATCAAATGAGAATAAAGTGGGTTTCTAGAATTAGCAAATTATCCATTTGATTAAACCACCTCAAATAAATCAACAATTCCTTATACACTCTATGTAACTTGAGAAGACAATGATCTTGTTACCTATCAGCCCTCAGACTACCAAACATTGTCATTTTCAATGCCATTGGCTATTTTTATGTTCCAGAAAAAAATATGATACAGTGCGGAGGTGTCAAATCACTCCCTGCTCTGTGTCTCAAATTTTGCTGAAACAAAAGGAAAAACTATGTAGCACTTTAAAGACTAACAAGATGGTTTAATAGGTGATGAGCTTTCAAAAGCTCATCACCTATTAAACCATCTTGTTAGTCTTTAAAGTGCTACATAGTTTTTCTTTTTGTTTTAGCAAGATCAGACTAACACAGCTACTTCTCTATTAATATTCAACATATTTTGCTGAAGTTAATTCTGAGATTACAACTCTGATGCTGATTGAGGCAGTCTGCTCAAATTACTCATGGTTAGAAAGTAGTTAGTTTCTTTCTTCCCCAATATAAGGTGATAAGAAACATTTCAGTACAACTCAAGATGATCCTACATTTGTATTTTAAAAGTAACAAATTTAGGTGAAAATAACCAGTTTTCTCAAGATTAAACACATAACTCCTTTTGAAACTTTTATTAAGAGAACATTACAATAAAACATTTATATAATATGTCATATTTCTTATTCAGAATCAGGTTAATTTTCAAACAACTTAGCTAAAGATTCTGGCTTGTAGGCTGAGCAGCCCTTTTCCTCTAAAAAGAGTCACCAGATTTCTAACTGTCCTCTTTTTGGCAGCTTAATGTGAATGTTTTTCCATCACAAGGACTGTACCACAATTCCATAGAAGGAAGAGTCACATTTTTTCCAATACAAAGTCTAGCAACTAACAATAAAAAAAATGTTTTTCTCTTTTAACTGCAGATCTTTTTTTGGAGCATTAAGCAAGTACATCAGGGATCTCTAGGAAAGAAAGCCAGCACTTTGTCATACAATGAATCTCTTTAATAGTTTTCTCCCCAAACTATCTCATTTCTGATTACAGGAACTACATGTGCAAGTATCATTCCCTGCAATCCCTCCATCAGAACACTTCTCTAATAGCAAAAATAGGATGGCCCTTAACTGAAGTCAGTTGTCATGTAGGCAGTAATTTATAAAAAATGTCCTTATGGGCCACACAAACGGAAGATGCGTATCCTTATTCCTATGCAGAGACACTCTCTTTCAGATCAATTTCTGGGTTGTTTTCCTACCTTCTTTCTGAGTCAAATTTGTATCTTATTTTAGAAATCAAACCTTTCATTCCAGCTTGTTTCTCTCCTAATGCGGCTAAATATTTAGAATGCCTCATATCCAGATTCCACAGTAAAACGATTGACTTGAAAATACTGAGATCTTTATATTATTACATACCTCTTAGCATGATTTTAAATCAGGACCCAGGATCAACTGTTGATATTGAGCAATCTTATCTCTAGCCCACAACAAATATTCATTTGATTTTTTTTTGGTGGGGGGGGATACATTCCTGATTATTATTTAAATTAGCTAAGGAAGGCCTTCGCGACAGGAATTTAGAAAATTTGTCTAAAGTTGTTAAGGTGGTCTGTATGAATGAGTGATTATACTTTTATTTTTAACAACAACCATGGTGTATAGGACAGTGATTTTTAGGACAGCATATGGGCATCCCCATATTCACAACTGTCATGTAATTTTTATATATTTTGTACAAATTATGCCTTGTAAAGAATCATTCTAAAAGTCTTGTTCTCCTAGACATTCATATCTTGTTGGTTTGTATGTGCTGTCACTGTATGTGAAGTTATGAAGTTTCACTGTGTTTGTGCTATTGAAACATCTTGGGAGGTTGAAAACAGCTACAAGCAGCCTTTTAAGTGGAGGAATAAAAAGACCAAGCAGAGGAAATGCGCACACTCACAATGATTATCCCAAGAATAATGGAAACCTCTCAGAGATAGCACTACAGAGTAACAAGACCACTGTCTTCTCAAGTTGCATAGAGTGTATAAGCAATTGTTGGGGGTTTTTTTGAGGTGGTTTAGTGACTACACTGCACGAGAACTTTCCAGCAAGTTGAAAGAAAATATAAAATGGGAAAATGGCATCATGACTGCACTGCATTTTCCCTACAATAACACACATGAAAGTATCTCAGGACAAAGACAGAAAGGGGAGGGAAGAAGAAGGTGAGGGGATTACTGCTCCTAGTTAGGAAAGAAGGAAGCTTGTCTGTGTATGTGAAAGCTAACCTACTTGTACTATCTAAGGGTATGTCTACACAGCAGCATTATTTTGGAATAACAAGTGTTATTCTGAAATAACATAGTGTGTGTCTACACAACAACCCTTTATTTTGAAATAATGTCAAGCTGGAGGACCTCTTACTCTGACTCCTGGTAACCCTCATTTCATGAAGAGTAAGGAAAGTTGAAGGAAGAGTGTTCTTCCTGCTGTGTAAACAGCACCAAAAGCCGAATTAAGCTATTTTGACTTAACCTAGGCAATTGACGTATCTGAAGTTGTGTTGCTTAATTCAGTTTTAGCCCTGGTATGTAGATGTACTGTAACTGTGCGAGACACTGTTTGACTCAAACCCTAACTAGCACATTAGGCTTAGAGTGTGGTTTTGTTTTATTTCCTATGGTAATCTACTTTGATCTGTTTGCTATAGCTTATCATCACTTAAAAGCTATCTTTCTGTAGTTAATAAATCTGTTTTATTTTACCTAACATACTGTGTATTGTTTGAAGTGAAAAGGGGATAAATCTCAGCTTGGGAGCAAGAGTTGGTGCATGTCCACTTCCCTGTGGCAGACTGGGTAATAAATTTATACTAGTCAGGCCAGAACAGTACAGGTCTGGAGTCTTAGGCTAGGGAGCCAAGAGTATTTTGGCTGTAGATTGTCTATTGTGCTTTCATGAATGATCTGGCCAGCCACTCATGAACATAGGTGAGTGTGGTCCCTACCTGTGGACCTGGTGTGAGTGCAAGCTTGAAAGGCTTTGCAGCTTGTCACAATATCACAATGCCAGAGGGAACCCAGATTGGTGAGACGGAGAGCTCACCGGTATCTCAGTTCCAGATGGCATCTCACAGCACACAGCATTGTTTTCAGATTCTGTGAGTTCTATCCACAGTTGCTGTTTTGCATTCCAAAACACACACACACCTCACAAGCCTCCTACTAGAGTTAAAAGCATTTGCAAGAGATAACATAAGAACATAAGAACGGCCATACTGGGTCAGACCAAAGGTCCATCTAGCCCAGTATCCTGTCTACCGACAGTGGCCAGCACCAGGTGCCCCAGAGAGGGTGGACCAAAGACAATGATCAAGCAATTTGTCTCCTGCCATCCCTCTCCAGCCTCTGACAAACAGAGGCCAAGGACACCATTTTATCCCCTGACTAATAGCCTTTTATGGACCTAACCTCCATGCATTTATCCAGCTTCTCTTTAAACTCTATTATAGTCCTAGCCTTCACAGCCTCCTCTGGCAAGGAGTTCCACAGGTTGACAACACGCTGTGTGAAGGAGAACTTTCTTTTATTAGTTTTAAACTTGCTACCCATTAATTTCATTTGGTGTCCTCTAGTTCTTCTATTATGGGAACTAATAAATAACTTTTCTTTATCAGCCCTCTCCACACCACTCATGATATTATAGACCTCTATCATATCCCCCCTCAGTCTCCTCTTTTCTAAACTGAAAAGTCCCAGTCGTTTTAACCTCTCCTCATATGGGACCCGTTCCAAACCCCTAATCATTTTAGTTGCCCTTTTCTGAACCCTTTCCAAGGCCAAAATATCTTTTTTGAGGTGAGGAGACCACATCTGTACACAGTATTCAAGATGTGGGCGTACCATAGTTTTATACAAGGGCAGTAAGATATTCTGGGTCTTATTTTCTATCCCTTTCCTAATAATTCCTAGCATCCTATTTCCCTTTTTGACCGCCGCTGCACTCTGTGTGGAAGTTTTCAGAGAACTGTCCACGATAACGCCAAGATCTCTTTCCTGATTTGTTGTAGCCAAATTAGCCCCCATCATACTGTACGTATAGTTGGGGTTATTTTTCCCGATGTGCATTACTTTACACTTATCCACATTAAATTTCATTTGCCATTTTGTTGCCCAATCACTCAGTTTGGTGAGATCTTCTTGGAGTCCCTCACAGTCTGCTTCTGTCTTGACTATCCTAAACAGTTTGGTATCATCTGCAAACTTTACTACCTCACTCCTTACCCCTTTCTCCAGATCATTTATGAATAAGTTGAAAAGGATTGGTCCCAGGACTGATCCTTGGGGTACACCACTAGTTACCCCTCTCCATTCTGAAAATTTAGCATTTATTCCTACCCTTTGTTTCCTGTCTTTTAACCAGTTCTCAATCCAAGAAAGGACCTTCCCTCTTATCCCATGGCCATGTAATTTACACAAGAGCCTTTGGTGAGGGACCTTGTCAAAGGCTTTCTGAAAATCCAAGTATACTATATCTACTGGATCCCCCTTGTCCGCATGTTTGTTAACCCCTTCAAAGAACTCTAATAGATTAGTAAGACAGGATTTCCCTTTACAGAAACCATGTTGACTTTTGTCCAACAAATTATATTCTTCTACATGCTTCACAATTTTATTCTTTACTATTGTTTCGACTAATTTGCCCGGTACTGAAGTTAGATGTGCCCCTGCTAATACAAATTGGAAAAGAAAGGAAAAAATCCAAAAGTTGATACATATACAGCCCAGTGATGTGGTTTCATTCAGCTTGGTTGAAAAGGTTAGATGGGTTTGCTGTTTTCGGGGGATTGAGTTTTTACTTGTAGAAGTTGACATTCGAAAGTTGCATGTTTCTGGACTCCCACAGCTGGGAGTGTTGAGGTGGGGTGGGTTCTTTGTCAGGCATGACAACACTGCCTGGTTACTGTTCAGCAATCAGCAGCAGCTATTGCAGCACCTTTGGCATACAAACTAGCCAGGGTTTGAAGCCAGCAGACAGTAGTCAGGCTTCTTCATTTCCAACAGCTTTAGAAGAAGACGGTCTGAGTGGCTCCCTGGAGAGTCTGAACAGGGCTCTCTTCTTCCATTGTTTCACAATCATGTAAACATAGCTTCTCTCTCATTCTAGTAATTTTTGCATTTGGGAAGTCCACAGATCAAAAAATAGTTTCTGTCAGGAGGTTTCTGGGTATTTAGAAACATTTGAGGTCAGTCTAGACAAAAAAGTCCCCACTCAAAAATAATTTTAAAAATGCAAGACTAGCAGAAAAGTGGCATAGAAATCACAGGAAAGCACCCACACATTGTTTCAGCAAGACAGTTCCTGTTCCATAGATGAACGCTTATAACATCCCCTTTATACTTTGGTCCTTGGCAGCAAAGCTTTGAACAGCATTTTGGACACACAAAATCTGGGTGAAATTTAGACTTTAAGGCAGTGAAGGCAAAGAATCTTTTTCTCTACAGATCACCATGTTAGGGTTCAGATTTTACCTGGAGACCTATTGCCTCACATCTAGAAAACTTGCTGAAGGCAATCAGTCTGCACGCAGGAAACTGTGGTTTTTTTAAACACATAAATGTGCTTTCAAAATAATCAAAACATGAACCAGTCTCATGTTCCACACGGAAACTTTAAAATTGTGCTTCTTTTCTTAGCTTATCATGTTTTTTCTGTTTTCTTTCCAGGGACCAGAAGGACCTTCTGGATCTAAGGGAGAACTTGGTATTCCTGGTCGACCTGTACGTGTTAAGATTTTTCAGATAGAATAAAAATATCAGTTTACTTCAGTACAAACACTAAAGTGTTTCTTTTCTTTTCAGGGTCGCCCAGGATTGAATGGACTGAAAGGTGTAAAAGGTGAACGGGGTGTAACGTTATATGTAAGTTCTACTGTGATACTGGAATTCATTGTAAACAAGAATATAATTCTGGGTTGAGGCTAATAGATATGAATCTGTTCCAGGAATAAAAGCAGCTTTCAATACCTAGAAATGCTAACATGATCATGCCATTTCTCCTGATAAATAATAATTCAGCCCTGATTTCTGTAATCCTAACTCCAGTAGAGCAGTGTATATACTTGTATGAGTGGTTATATTGACTTCAGTGAAATATTCAGGTAAGTGCTACTCTAAGGGCATATCTATACTTACTGAAATATCGATGCTCCAGAGGACGATCTTCTGACATTCAATTTAGCGGGTCTAGTGTAGACCCATAAATTGAACGCTGTCGGCAAACCCCACTGGTGTCCAGTACCCTTCCTTTTGTGAGGAGTAAGGGAAGCTGATGGGAATGTGCATGTTCCCATCAGCCTCCTGCTGTATGGGCACTACCACGGCTCAGCTTAAGTTAAGCCAACTCCAGCCATGCATTTTGCGTAGCTGGAGTTGTGTACCTTAAGCTGACCTTCCTGGTCTAGGACAGACAGGCCTAAGTGTGGCTCAGTAAGGCCCAAGATAATGATAGTTATTGCCACAAGCTATGGGCTTCATCTTTCAAACACCTTTATCTACCATTACCTACCACAAATTCTCAGGGGAGACCCCTGACGATAGTAAACTCCTCACAGATAAGAAGTGTGTGCAGGATTGGGCCCTATAAGACTTGCACATTAACATTTTACAGTTATTGAATTAAAAAATGCTTTTGAGTTTGATAAACAAAACTCCTAATTCTGCAACCCTGATTGGCTTCTAGTAGCACTCATGCTAGTAGCCTTTGAGCAAGTGCTACTCAGCATAAATAAAAAGTTTCAGAACAGCATTTTCCATTGCCATAGAACATCTGATGTAGTAATTCGTATCGGAGCTCTTGTATCATCTTAGGATGTGTCTATGCTTGAAAAATTAGTTCTGGTACATATACTGCTTTAATACCAGCGACAATACAGCTGCTTCAGTATTGTGCTATTAGAGAAGACAAGTCTCAGAAGGGTAGCCATGTTAGTCTGTAACTTTAAAAAACACTAAGTAGTCCTAGTATCATGAGTTTTCATGGGCAAAACCCTCATGAATCCCCATCTTTAGATGAGCTCGAATGGAAGAAGTGGGTTTTGCCCACAAAAGCTCATCATGCTATATATATTTTTGATAGTCTCTAAGATGCCACTGGAAGATGTTAGGGAAGATAAGGAGCAGGTATCTCCTCCCTCCCTCCCGAACTCTGTGTACACCAGCAGCTACACTGCTGGTTTACTAGAGCAATTAGTACCAGTATTGTACAAAAGACCTTATGGCTACGTCTACATTAGCATCCCTTTCCGGAAAAGGGATGCTAATGAGACGAGTCAGAATTGCAAATCCGCGGGGGATTTAAATATCCCCCACGGCATTTGCAATTACATGGCTGCCGCTTTTTTCTGGCTTGGGGATAAGCCAGAGAAAAGCGCCAGTCTAGATGTGATTCTCCGGAAAATAAGCCCTTTTCCGGAGGATTTCAAGTAGGAATAAGAAATCCTCCGGAAAAGGGCTTATTTTCCGGAGAATCGCGTCTAGACTGGCGCTTTTCTCCGGCTTATCTCCAAGCCGGAAAAAAGTGGCAGCCATGTAAATGCAAATGCCGCGGGGGATATTTAAATCCCCCGCGGATTTGCAATTCCGACTCGTCTCATTAGCATCCCTTTTCCAGAAAGGGATGCCAATGTAGACGTAGCCTATATGTTTAAGTTCACATCAGAAATATCCCAGTGCATTACACTGTTGGTGGAATCTGTTACAGTTTTATGTTTCAATTGACTACGCTGTGAGTTTATTATATTCATGAACTGCCCTTCTGGAGTGACTCATTTAAAAAATATTCCACACAAGGTTCAAAGCTCAAGTGTGAATCCTTCATAATACAGGTTGAACCTCTCTAGTCTGGAACTCTCGGGACCTGACAGGTGCCAAGCCAGAGAATTAGTCAAACCACAGGTCAATATTGTCTAGCAGCATTATGAACACTTCCACTGCTTACTGGGCTCTTAGAAGACATTGAGGTATAAATCAGAGCTAAATAACATCACAGAACACTGAGCACCAGAACTGGTGGCTATAAGCAAACTTTATGGAACAATGGGAAACTTAGCCACTCATGTGATAACTGGATATCCAGCTAACTAAAATCATCCTGGACCATGGATGTTGCCAACCAAAGAGTGCCGGATTAGAGAGGTTCAATCTGTAGTTGTGAATGCAGATGATAATAATGTCCTAGTTGGCAAAAAGAAGATAGAAGTAACTTGATTAGTGTACCTCCCTGGAGAGTAAATGCCAGGTGCTTAAGAGCTTTTTCATCAAACAAAGTTGTTGGAAGCTGAAACCAGACAAATTTAAATTAGAAATTATGCACAAATTTCCTACAGTGAGAGTGATTAACGAACTACCAAAGGGAAGTGGTAGAGTTTCCATCTCTTGAAATCTTTGTCAAGACTGGATGCCTTTCTCCAAGACAGCCGATAGCTAAATACAAATTAATGGGCTCAATATGGGGGTTACTGGGTGAAGTTTTATGGCCTGTGATATATACAAGGTCAGCCTATATGACCTAATAATCCCTTCTGGCTTAATTCTGTGAATTTGTTTCATTTCCATCAGATGAGAGGCTCTTATTACCAGGTGCAACTGTTCTAAATAATTTGAGTTCTCATGCATTAGCCAACCTTGTCCATTTAGATGGGAAAAGAAGCCAGCTATGGCAATACACAGGCACATCATCTCTGTCTTCTCCTCCTCTTTCTGCATTCATCCATTATGCCTCTCTGTATCCCTTCTTACAGCTTGTATTAGCTTTTCTGCTTAGCCCCCAGATGAAGGATGTTGTTCCCATCTGGTGGAGTAAGCAAGGAACTGCGGGGTGGGGATCTGTCAAGGGCTAGATCCAGTATGTGGACACAGGGCTTCTGCATAGATGTAGCATTCAGTGTTATAGGTTGGGCTAAATTCTGGACTCGGCTATGGTCGTGTAAATCCAGATTAAATCTGTTGATGTCAGTGCAGTAGCCCATTGTTTATATTGCAGTTTCTGAGTGTGTAGAGTGCTGACTGAATCTCTCATCCTAGGGCTAGGATTTATTTTACAGACATTCTGCATTTAAATGTCCAGTTGTCTGAATGGCATTTGAACAGTGTAATTTGTCAGCGTATATCTCTCAGTAGTTTTATATCCCAAAAGAGAGTTTTCTGGGGAACAAATGGAGCTTTTTTATATGTAATTCTGTGTTTTGTTTGTTCTGAAAGCAAAATCTTTGGGCAATTTTCCTGTCCATGAAATATTGTGAGGGCCAATCTTAGAATCCATACTTTCTTTTTATGGGCAAATATTTGTACAAGAAAATGCTCTGTCTCCCCTCCGGCCAGTTGGCACAAAGCGCGATGTTCAAATTGGCCCATGCACTTTATCTGTCAGCTGGCACTGCAGACTGAAAGGTTCTAAATAATAAATGTCTTTCCTCCCTTGTTTTGCCTTCCCAGGGTCTCCCTGGATTGCCTGGGCCCCCGGGACCTCCTGGACCTCCAGGGGCTATAATTTACATCAAAGGAGTAAGTACTATGGGTATTAATGATTCATCTGTGGAGACTTGCCCTTATTGCAGTAAAACACAGCTCATGAAATGGGCTGTAAAGTGAAACCTTGAGATTGTTTCAGATCATGCTGGTTTGCAGGTGGATTTCCAGCTGGTGTGTATAGGACAGCATCTCCTGCACACAGATGTTAGAAGTATTTTTCTTTAAGGGGCTAACCCCCATCCACATAGGCCAGCACCCGTTGGCAGACCATAGCACCCAACCCAAGAATGTTCTTCACAGGTGAGCCAGAAAATCCATTTAGGATGAGGAGATTTTTGTGCTGTGGAAGGGTCCTTTGTCTGTCACCCTCTATAAAATTTGGGGTTTTTAATTGCTGTATCATCCTCCTCATTATCATCCTCTGTATTTACTGAATTCATTTTCCTCCACATTTTGAATAGACGGTTTTCCCAATTTCTCCTAGACCTTACTGCAAAATGCCAGTAAGTTATATACAGATTGTGTTTCTACCAAATATGCAAGTGCATGGCCATGAGAACAAGTGGCACAAGCACATGTTCTATGCACGTTTTAGCTCTCTGCATTCTCTTCTGCTTTGCTCTCTGCCTTGGTAATGTCATATGTCTAATGTACACCATGACATAGGACTGAGCCTTTAAGATAACAGAGTGATTTTCAAATACTTTTATACTCAACAATGAATGCCTTATAGACTGTCTGAGAGGTGTAAACATCATTGTAACCTTTTGTCTTAAAGCTCTTGTAACATCGTTCTTTTGTTTTGCTTTTGAACACAGATTAGAGCCAAAGGGTGGTTTCTTGTTACTAAAAAATTGTCCTTGGAAACCTAAGCGTTTCTACTGATTTTAAGGGGGTGGCTCTTTATTTCTTTTACTTCTTATACAGTACCTCTCTGTCCACAATCAGAAGAAAGTTGCCTAATCCCTTTGAATGTCAGGATATGCAGAGCATACATCAAACAAACACACACACTCACAAACAAGGAAACAAACAAATCTTCTTTTGTCTTCCATGAGTTTACATTCCAATTGTTCCATTCACATGCTGTGATGTCTAGCTCAAACCACCCAGAACTTTGTGCCAGAGCATTACTGTTCTGCCTCACCAAGAATGAGTATTGCTGTTGCCAAACTATGTGCTAAGCTACTGGATACACCCACTTGTCTGCTTTGCCATCAAACTTTTCAGGGCTCTTCCAGTCTAAACCTTGCCTTGCAGGTAACAGTTAACATCAATGCCCCAAGTTCCCAAGAAACCTTTCCTTGCAGTGTCCAATCCATTTCACTGGACACTGTATGTCTACACTAGCAAGAAGATCGACCCTCCGGAGATTGATCTTCTAGCATTGATTTAGTGGGTCTAATGTAGACCCATAAATCAAACACTGAGAGCAGCCCCCACTGATGTCCAATACTCCTTGTTCTGTGAGGAGAAAGGGAAGTCAACAGGAGTGTGTGCTCCCATCAGCCTCCTGCTGTGTGGCTGCCACCATGGCTTGGCTTAAGGTAAGCCGACTCCAGCTACACATTTTGCATAGCTAGAATTGCGTATCTTAAACCGACCTGCCTGTTTTAGTGGGGACCAAGCCTGAGAAGTTAAGCTTACTGCCTGCAAAGAGACAGAGCTCACACCAGCCAGTTAGGTTAGCTGAAGATTCATGTTTCATTTTCATACACACCACTGAGATGGTACTCTAAACATGAGTAAGTTTATTAGCATAGGCTTCCGTGATTTGAGGTAAGAGAGAAAGAGACATGAAAGGTTACAAACAAAATAAACCACACATTCTAGTGATTAAAATTGTAAGTGCAGGTTACACTCTTTGTCTAAGCAGCCTTTTCACCTATAATCAGTTCCTGGATGCTTCAATACACTTGGCTGAAGAATCCATCTTTCTGAGATTTCAAGAGCTCTGGTTTCAGATGATGGATGTCCAAATAACTTTCTGTTTCTGTGTATGTTTCCCAAAGTCCATTGTCTCTGTTTCAAGGGCCAGGAAATCTTTCTGGGGGAACAGCCTCCATTTCCCATAGGGATTGTTCCATTGTGTGGTCATCTCCCCCACTTGCTAGTTTGGTGGTTCTCTTCACCTTGTATGTAAATTTAGTGCCATTTTTCCTGTGCTTGACTTGCTCCGTTTATATTGGCAACAGTCAAGCAAGTGAAACAACATCCCTTTGGCCAGAACAGGCTAGGCTCATGCACATCCTGGACTTATACCATGCAGTAATATTAATGCCAAACATGTTACCAGTTTGCACGTGACACCTTTTAGAATCAGATTGATAATGAGTTGGGGCAATAAGTGTTTCTGGCTTGATGTGAATTGCAGTATTGTGTACCCTCTGGCACCTGGGAGCTCCCTAGGTCCCACATGCAAATATGTTTTGCCTCATAAAACTCAAGGAGAGTAATACTACACTGCCACCCTAGTTCGGACTACTCATTGCAGGAGGAGTAACGGTAGTTCGAATTAGAAGCTTTAATTCGAACTATCTAGCTAGCACATGCCGCGTGTAGCTGTGGGCAGGTAGTTCGAACTACGGGGCATTTAAAAATGGTGGCGCCCGGGAACATGCAAATAAAGCCCAGGATATTTAAATCCCAGGTTTCATTTGCAAGTTTGAATGCCTACATTAGCCACCCTAGTTCGAACTAGGGTGGCAGTGTAGACATACCTGGAGTGACATCCTGACTCTGCAGAAGTCAACAGCAAAACTTCTGTTGACTTCAGCAGAACTGGGATTTTGCCTAGAATGTCTGGAGCGTTGATGTGGCACTAAGTGTTAGAGGACCTAACAGGGCTTGTTTTTATTAAATCACAAAAAAGACCTCTCTCAATAAACTGTCAACTAGTCTGAGTGTCACTAGGTCTTTCCTTAGGGTCATATGGTGGCATACAGCCACGGGCTGAATAGGCAAGCAGCATGGGACATGGGAAAGGATTGTGCCTCAGGGAAATGTCTATACTGCTATTAAACAACCACATCTGTTTCGGGTTCATAGGGTTGCAGGGCTGTTGGAAGATATTTGGGCTCAGGATCTGGGACCCTTTCCCCTCACAGGATCCCCCTTCAGCCTGAACCCAAACATCTACAGTACAGTTAAGCATCCCCATAGCCCAAGCCCAACAATCCCACGTCAGCTAATATGAGCCAGTTGTGGGTGTCTTACTCAGCATGGACATATTGTTAGACATAATGTTCTCTAACTACAGACCCAGCCATAGACCCACTGAAATGAACTCTGTACAGTGAGTGTTGTAGAACTGGACCTTTTCATGCAGCAGCTGCATGGTGGAATTCTTAAATATCTGAATAAAGAGCAATTAATATTAACAAGAATAATAATTCATGTTGTGCAATGTTTTATCCACTGAACCAACATTAATTCTCATAATAACTTTAGGAGGTGGGTTATTTAGTCCTTATTTTACAGGCAGGCAGTACATTTACCTGACATACTCAAGATCACAGCAGGAAGTAGTGTCTGAGCCAGGAATAGAACTAAAAAGTTCCTGGCTCCCATCTCATGCTTGGATGGCACCTATCTTTCTGTCTCTTGCCTTTATCTACAGCTTCCAGGTGTATAAAACCTCCACTGCTATGTGTTAATATTTGATGAAGAGCACTGCAAACACAATCTGTTATCTTAAAAATCAAATTCTGCTCTCCATTACACTGATGCAAATCCAGAATAATTCTAATGTGTTGGGATTGAGGGCATGTCTATGCTAGGAAATTATTTTGAAATAACTTATTTCAAAATAATAACTCCCAAACTAACTATTTCAAAATAACATGTCCACACTACAGAGAAGCCTCAAAATTATACCAAGGCAGGTTCCCTTAATGTGGATGTGTTACCTCGACTTAGAGCCCCAGGAAGCACTGGGGAGTCATTACTTTGAATGAGTCTGGGGAATAGTTATTTTGAAATAGGCATTATTCCTTGTGGAAAGCAGGAGTTAGTATTTCAAAATAACCAGCCCCTTATTTCAAAACAACAGGCTTGGTAGTGTGGACGCTCCGCCTGTTGTTTTCAAAATAACTCCCTAGTATAGACCAGGGCTGAGTTACCTTAGATTTATACTAGCATAACTGAAAATAGAATTTTGGTTGATGTTGCAAGAATGCATGTTTTACATCTTATCAAAAGCATGCTGCATGTTGAAGAATGCACAACACTGAGTAAGTCTTAACTGGCTAATATTTGAACATTAGCAATTTGACTAATACAGGTTAAACTATTAATTATATGTTCTGTGGTAGCATACAAAAGCACTCACCAGAATCAGGGCCCTGTTATGCTAAGTGATCTATAAATATAAGTTAATTTGTATAGATAATATTCTGAATCTATTTCTTTACACGTAGGTTGGCACTGCTCATCCTGGAAACCAAGACGCTAACATTCATGGTAAACTATTGGATTTTTTTTTATGCTTGTAGAGATGTATTGGATCAAATATGACCCTAGTTGTAGTGACCAAAAGTCTAAGCCATCTCTTGGCTATTAGGTGACCTATATTATAAAAAATGATTTGCGGTCTCAGTTGTGTTTTTACTAAACTTGTGGCTACCTCCCTAAGCCCACCAATACTGTTGGTACAAATTAGCACCCTATTGGCAGTGTTTGATGTAGAGGCTATGAAGTGATATGAGCCATGGGACTGAACTACCTTTTTTCTCAGTGCTGGTATCTCATGGCCAGGGATAAGGTGCACACAACTGGCAGGATGAGGTGAGACTGTAGTCCCAGCCATGTTTATGTGTTCTCTGTCATAGCCAGCTATAGACATATATGAAATGTGCACTTACATAATCTGTGTTCTGGGAGCACATCTCAACAGCAAACTGTAATGTTAACCTAATTCAACTTCCCTAATTCAACTTCCCCCTTCTTCTGAAGGGGAGAAGAGATTTGAACAGAGACCTACCACCTTTTAGGGGAGTGCCTTAGTCATGGGCTTCTAGTCATGCTAATGCTATCTTCTGGCCCCATTAATATTTAATTATTCATTTGAAGTTGAACAACTTCAAAAGGAAATATTGAAGGAAGCCCAGGTCAGCATCTCCCCCTAGCTAGCTTAGGCAGCTCCCCACCTAGCCTGCTGGCTTTGTGGATTGCAGTCTGAAGTGCCTTTCTCTCCCATTCATTGTACTGGGAACCTAGACACTAGTGTTCCCTCTAACTTTTTCTGTCCTTGGGCGGGTTGAATTTTCTTTTGCGTGGTTTGAAATTGGAAGATCAATATTGAGGTAGTGTATGGATGTGCACCACTAATACAAACAAAATCATATGTGTGTGTGTTTTATTTTTTTCAATAGTCTATTTTATTTATATAAAATATCATAAGCACTGCTCCTTGTTAACGATCACTTGTTTTAATATGTTTTCTTCCACACCTATGGACTGTTTAAAAAATATTATATATGATATATCTTATTTTTTTAAACAGACCATAGGTGTGGAAGAAAATATATTAAAACAAGAGATAGTTAACAAGGAGCAATGCTTATGATAATTAATATGAAATCAAATAAAAAATAAAATTAACACTATCTTTGGAGTACAGGTATCGTCCTTTCTAACAATTCAAGCTAGTAAACACACCAAAATGCATATTATCCACACAAAGCTCAGCTTTAAGATGCTAAACAAATCTATGAGCCAACTAGAAATAGTCATGCTTTTCTTGACAATACTAATACAATATTTACTAGCACTGGAAAGGAGAGTAAAAGGCATTCACTAAGGCTTCTACAGGTTCTCTGGGGAATGTTTAGAATCCATGCTATACAAGAACAAATGAAACAGAGACCTGTAAAAACAGATAAAAGTTCTCCTGATTTGAAACTTTCACCTTGTGTGTGTCACCAACTCAAAGAGTAGGAACCCCAGAACAAATTAACACATGGCTCCAGGGTTTATAGACAGATTCATCTTTCAAAGCAATTGCAAATATGTTTTCATCTTACAGAACAATTACCATCAAACCTAGTAGGGATGTTGGATAGTGTGTAATTGAATAATCGTCATGCACTTTTCCCTTGTTGATGTCAGTGAAATGGCCCTTGTGATCCACTGGTGCCTTCAGCACCATTGAGAAGTACCTCTTGCGATTTATGTATTCCTTCGGAAGGTGGTCAGGTGCCAAGAGAGGGATGTATGTTCCATCTGTTGCCCCACCACAGTTAGGGAACCCCATCATGGCAAAGCCCTCCACTATATCTTCTATGTTTCCCAGAGTCAGTACCCTCTGTAGCAGAAGGGCATTGATTGGCTTGGTGACTGTGATCACAAAGGCGCCCGCTGTAGATATCCCCACTTCAAACTGATTCCCAACTAACTGGTAGCTGTCTTGCATTGCAAACTTCCACAGGGCAATTGCTGCTCACTTCTCCACTGTCAGAGAGGGTCTCATTCTAGCATTCTTGTGCTTCAGAGTCGGGGGAAGCAATTTGCAAACTTACCTGTATGAGGCCTTACTCATGCAAAAGCTTTTAAGCCACTATTCATTGTCCTATAGCTGCATTAATACGTGGTTCCACCAGTCTGTGCTTGTCTGATGGCACCAGAACCAGCGTTTCACTGTGTCTAGAGGATCGAATGCCGGTGGCATTTGCCAGTCATTCTAGTGCTTCACAGAAGAATATGTTCATGGCCTCCTAGGGTTCTTCTTTGTTCCAGTGGACCCTGGACACACTCTGAACATACTCCAGCATAAAGCTCACCATAGTTAATATAACTGCTATAATACTTCGATACTCAGTAGAATCCACAGTAGGTTCCAGGCTTACACTGCTCTAGTGTCTGTGTAGATAGCTAGGAGGCATAAAGGGCACAAAGAGACTGCTTTCAAGCAGGGATGGAGGGAGGAGACTAATGCATTATGGGACGCTGATGGCATGTATCCAGAATTACTCACTGCATAATTTTGGTCCCACCGTGCACTGGGAGCATAACCCAGCATAGAAAGGGTGCAGAAACTGTGGCATAACTACCCACAGTTCACTGTTCTCAAAGTCAACAGTAGCCTCCCTACTGGGGATGCTCTTCTCCAAGCTTCTTGTGCACATTTAGGGACATGCACCGTCAACTTTACAAAAGCAGGTGCTAAAAAGTCGACCTTAATACATTTGACTTTATCTTGTACTGTAGATATGGCCTCACAGGCAGTCAATGATAAATAGTTTTGTTGGTCTCAGACAAAGAAGTTATTCGTTGCTATACATAGGCAGTGGCACAGGAGGTAGAAGTCCAGGGGGTGCTGTAGCACTCCCAAGTTTTGCTCCCAGTGTCCTGGCTGCCAACTCTGAGCCCCTGCTGCCCTGATCCTGCCCCCTACCTTGGTGCCCCTGCTGCTCAGACACTCTGTTGCCAGACCCAGGTCCCACTTGGCTGCTGGCCCCGCATACGTGGTCTCGGCTGCTGGCCCCATACCCGGAGCTCTACACTCACTCTAGCTGTGGCCCCAGCCTCCACTGCATTATCCTTGCCTGAGTCACCTCTCTTCCACCAGAGCCACGGTCCTGCTCGCAGTCCTAGCTTTAGGGGTGAGGTGAGGACATGGACATGGGTTGGGGGATGCAGTTTGGCATCCCCATTCCAAAAACTTTTCCAGCATCACTGGCTCTGTGATAAGAAATTCAAGTGCCAGAGCCATTAAGCACAGAGATACACCTCTACCCTTTGGCAGTGCTTTCTCTCCAGTAATCGCAGAGCAATGGATGCAGGCCAAAAAGGTAAACCAGTCTGTTTTTGGCTTATTCAGGCAGGCCTGGGGAGAGAGCTGAAGAGAGACACACCCTTGAAGAGGGATTATTACAGGTTCTAGAGGCAAAGAGGAAATGGTAGTCCTTTTGACATGTCATCAGAAGGGAGAAGGGATCCGTGGCTCTTAAATAGTTATAGGAAAAGCTGGGGCAGCTTATAATGAGGGGAAGGATCCCCAAAGTTTGAATAAACAGCCATGTGTTTAGAGCCCTTCCCCAGACCTTTGGTGGTTTGGCCATCATGAACACAGTATCTGTTACATCACATTTGTAAATTGTACATTGCAATAAATCTCATATGCTAACAATACATTTCATTTTCTGGCAATATTTTATGGCAGGTATGAAAGGAGAGTTAGGCGCCTGGGGACCACTTGGCCCACCAGGCTTAAAAGGTGAAAAAGGAGAGCAAGGCTCACCTGGACTACCAGGTATTGTAAATATGATTGTAGTGCATAACATGTGCTTTTCGAGTGGGTTTATTTTAAGAACTGCAAAATATCTAATGCATTTTAAATTTTATTTATTTCCTTAACTTGACAGGGGTTCAAGTTACTCACAGTTTATGAAGACCCTGATCCTGCAGGGTACTTAAGTCTATGGCTAACTTTAAACATCAGCATAGTCTCACATCTGTTGGAAGTTAGGCATCTGCTTAGATTCCTTGCTGAATTTGTGAATAAATCCCTAAGGGTATGTCTACACTGCCACCCTAGTTCGAACTAGGGTGGCTAATGTAGGCATTCGAACTTGCAAATGAAGCCCGGGCTTTATTTGCATATTCCCGGGTGCCGCCATTTTTAAATACCCCATAGTTCGAACTACCTGCCTGCGGCTACACGTGGCACGGACTAAGTAGTTCGAATTAAAGCTCCTAATTCAAACTACCGTTAAACCTCCTTGCAGGATATTTAAATCCCGGGCTTCATTTGCAAGTTCGAATGCCTACATTAGCCACTCTAGTTCGAACTAAGGTGGCAGTGTAGACATACCATAAGCCCTATAATATTAATATTGTCTGATTTGTGATTTTTTTCATACAAATGTTTAGAAAGATCTGACTTGTCAGTATGTTAAACTGGTTTGAAGGCCACCAAGTACTTCACATGACGTTGTCAGCCAATTGTGATGAAGTCTAGTGCAACATAGTTATTGACTTCTGTGTTCGATGCAAACATTTTGTTGTCTTGATTATTGAAAGTATTGACACTGATAGCAGTTAATGGGGCCTATAAACATCATAGCCTACTGAGGATTTATTTTTACATGCGCGTTTGATATACATAACTAATACATCTTAAGCCTCTTGGGGCAGAGACTGTCTTTTTGTCCAGTGTGCTACATACTGTGCAAACAATGTGGTCTTCGTCTATGACTAGGGCTCGAAGGCAAACCTTGTTTCTTAAATTCTTCCTGTTTGGTGCAAGTTTTTAAATTATTATCTATTTAGAAAAAGTTACATTGATGGACATTAGAAATAGTGAAATATAAAAACAGCACTATAAAATTAATAAATACTTTCAAAAGTGTTATTTAAAATATTTTAAGCCTTCAATCCAGAGTTTTAGTTTTAAAATAATATTACAGTTGTTATATTCCAAAGGACAGCTCTTTATACTAAACTCCTATTTTGACTTTTTGCCCATGCTAACTTTGCTGCTGATCTGTATAAAATGTTTCAAAAAAGAGTTTTTGAAAGTGCTCCCCAAACAGCAGACTAGTTTAAAAATGCAGGAACTGTGCATTTCAAAGCAAAACTAAGCAACAATCTTGTTTTATGATCTGCCGTGCCCACACTACTTCTGACACATGAATTTAATAAAATGTATTATTGTTTTGTAAGTTCCAGTGACGGACAACTGTGATGATATAAGGTTCCACATACTTGTGATATGTTTCTGGATTCTCAACTCTGATAAAAGGGATGAACATTGCACCTTTGTTATGGTCAGGATATCACTTCTAGTCCAAAAACAGAATTAATCTTTGTTCCCTCAAGAACAGAAGTCTATTTACTTACTCAGCCTAGAGTATCTGATTAACCCTGTTACATTTCAGATTTTGCTAAAGGAAAGCAACACAACAGGTGACCTGTTCTTTTGCTGCCCAAGTAAAAGAGTGCCATCAATTTTTGTTTTTGACCGTTGTAGCAGCCTAAATATCTTCTCCCTGTAAGTCATCCTTATAGATCACACTGGTGTGACAGAGAAGTGGATGAGGTAGAGATTAAAGTGATGATAGTGGAAGTCATCATGCTGTGAGTCAGCTCATTTGCAGCACAGAGCGTTTTCAAAGTTTTGGCAATGGCACAGACAGTTGTAGCTCCTCTGCTATAGCATCTTCAGAATTCCAGTCTTGACAACAGCACAGTGAATCGTGGCTTTGTTTGCTCAGAAATATAGAGGGTATTTTTCTATCTAACTTATCCCAGTAGATTTTGTTGTGAATACCAATCCAGCTGCCTTTATATATGCAGATATGTTGCATGGGGACGAAAGCAACATAAGTAATGATATGATTGAATTAGATCTTGTTTTGCTGTAAAACCCAATGACTCTCATAGTGCCTGATCCAAAGTCCCCTGGGTGTTAAAAATCAAGCAGAGTATTGACTTTGTATTGGGTGTATGTTTAGCAGAGAACATTAGTGCTTCCTTACTGGAAAACAAGGTGCCAGGTTCCCTCATATGAGCAGCTGTTAAGCCATGGCTCAGAAAGCCAGAGAGCTACTTTTACTGCCTTTCTGAAATACTGTATATTTTAATTTATGAATGACTAAACTAGATGGTGCCATATTTTCCATTAGTATTTGATTGAAAACACTTTCCTGCAATTTGTTTGAGTTCAATTAATCTTCTAAAGAGTTAGTCCTAATTTAAATTGATTACAATACCTCAGGGAATTCTAAGTATCTCTTTTGAAACAAGCCATTATGTTGCTGTTAAGCACTGTAAAAAAAGTTCTTTCTCAAACCTACACAGAAACAGCTGAATAAGAGCATGAAAGCCAAAATACAGATTCTGTAGCCTCTGGTTATCTAACCATAATCAGAACATAAACACAGTCCCACCGACACCAGCCCAGCAATGATGCTGGCGCACAGACTATATTTGCTACAGTAAAACAGAGGAAACAAATGTTTACCACATCAAAAAGGTCAAGATGATAATGGAGAAGAGTTACATTTTAAACTTCTAAAATAGTACAGATAATGGCCTTCTAAAATGGAAATTATGGATAATGTAGCCCTTCTAAAATGAAAAGTACAGATGATTTTAGCATTAAAATAATGTACTTGATTTTTTTCAGGTCCTTCTCTGCCTTCATCATATTTCAGCCACTTCGTTAACAGCATGAAGGTAATTACTTCCCATTTTGTATCTTAGTTCTGTTCAGCTTTTTTAACCCTATATTTTAATAGGAATTAAATATAAGATAAACATTAACATGCACACAATAATTGATGTATATCAGAAATTACAAAGTTGTTTATTATACAGCTATTCAGATTAATAGGTGAATAAACAAGTTATCATATTACTGCATATTCTATCAAATGTAAACAAAGAAGATTACTACCATATAAAACATTATATAGGTTTTACTACGAAGCATTTTCTTTAGACAAATTTTATCAAAACAAATCATACCTTGGCATTATCTACTTCAAATCTTCTAGCATAAGTTAATTCCTCTATATTTCTCAAACTCTTTCATGCCAACAATGGAATGAGAGAATTTTTACTTTCAAAGAGACTCTCAGAGCACATTTAGCTGCATTTAATACATGAAAGATCAAGTTTTGGACAGACTCCTGTCATTCCTTCTCCCAGACTAGCTGATGATTTTCTCTATAGGATGGACAAAGTACAAGGAAAAGTCAGTGCCAAGAATTCTCTCCTTCCATTCCTCCTCCTTCTCTTTCTCTCCTCCTCCCCTCGTCCCCCCAATAGGCAGTAACCCTTGCTTTTCTGTACATCTTTAAAATTTCACACAAGTTGAACAAATATTTGGTCTGCTTTTTCAGTGAGTGAAGGAAAGGCAATGGAGCCTGTACAAACCATTAATAAAATAAAAGAACTGTTGGGAACCAACAGTTCTGTCTCTGTTTGTTCCAAAATGGCTTCTAAGGAAAACCACCTTACCCAGACCTCCCTATTTCAGCATTCATCTGTACTCCCGCTATGGAATACTTTAAGTGTTGGAGTTGAATATGAATGGAATATTAACTTAAAATGCTTTTATTTTGCTCTAACTGAATTAGTTCTATCCTGTCTTGTGTCAATATAAGATTTCTAGTGTAATGAAATCAGAATATTATAGTGATGTCACCAAAATAAATTAAATCAAAATATTATGTAATGGTATAACCAATTCCCTTCTTGAAACCAATATAACCAATTTCTTGAAAAATTATTATAGAGGAGGTTTGTTATCAGATTTTCTTCCTGCTCAACTAAATCCAGTTATACTTTCTTTGCTGTAATGTGTAGCCTGCATCAACTCAAAGACAGAAATTTTCCCTATTGGATAGGATGTGTCTTATTTGATTTAACAGAATAATATTTCCACCTTAAGCAGTTGCTTTCATCTACAAAGTACTATAAGATGAGATGCCATACAGCAAGCTTTACAACTCCATTTACCAGGAAACAAAAGGGAAAATCTGTCAATCACAAAAGCTATAAATAGCCAAGTTTCCCCACTCCTTTCCTTCAGTCTGTTTTGCCACCAGTCCTGGAACTGACTAATTCTTGTTTATTCTTCCGCTGCATCTATGTACAAACATATTTCTCAGAAAGAAGAAGTAAGGAAGACCAAGAGAAGGGTAGAGGGAAATCAAGGGTCTTACAGAATTACAGAAGGAAAATAAGAGAGGTTGGAATGTCTGTTGATGTGGTTCTTATTCAACTGGGAGAACTGCAACTTAATTGTTCCAGACTCTGTCATTCCTTCTCTCAGACTCACTGGTTTTCTTTGTAGCATAGGACAAGAAAAGTACAAGAGAAAATCATTTGCTAATATTTTGCGTGCCATCTCTTCTCCTATCCTACCTCCTTCACTTTCTCTCCACCTGTCTACAGTAATCCTTGCTTTTCCACGCACCTTTAAATATCAGCTTTATTTGTGTGAAGTTTGTGGTCTGCTTTTTCAGTGACTGAAGGAAACTGGCTCTTTGCACCTCCAACTTTCTGGTGGATGAAGGTATAATTGCAGTATGGGATCTTGTTTTGGAGCACAGCAGAAGGAGAACTATAATAAACACCATTTCCCCTATCTCTGGGAGAAATCCTGCCTTTGCAGCCTAGGGAAATAAATTATTCACTTTCATTTTATATCACTGAGGAAGGGAGTGATATCAAAAAGCAGATTTTAAGATCACTATATCCTATACTGAGACTTTTTCATGTAACTTTATAGGATCAGTGTCAGGTTCCGATTTTGTCTCAACTTAATTTTTGTAAATGCTTTCTCTTCTAAGGGTGAGAAAGGAGACAATGGAGAAACTGGCTTCAAAGGGGAAAAAGGAGAACCAAGTGGAGGTTTTTTTATGTCAGGGCCTCCTGGACCTCCTGGAAGACCTGGACTAGTTGTAAGTGATGTGGTTTGTCTTGCAACAGAAATGTACATGGTTATTTTTAGTAAGAATAAACTAAATAAACACAAAAAATAAATGAGTGAAATGTAGCCTACATTAAATTACTATAAAATGGGTGCATTAAAAAATGTACTCAAAGAGTAATTACCAATGATTCACTGTTAACATGAAAAGGCATATCTAATGGGATCCCATAAGAGTCAGTCCTGAGTAAACTACTTCAATATTTTCCTTAAGAACTTGGATAGTGGAGTGGAGAATATGCTTGTAAAATTTGTGGATGGCACCAAGCGGGAAGGGGTTGCAAGCACTTTGGAGGACAGGACTAGAATTCAAAATGACTTTGATAAGTTGGAGAATTGATCTGAATTTAAAAAGATGAAGGGCTTTTTAAAGTGCAAAATATTTCACTTAGAAAGGAAACTTCCAATGCACAACTACAAAATAATTGGCTCTGTGATAGTAATGCTGAAAAGGATCCTAGGGTATGTCTACACTACAAAGTTAATTCGAACTAACGGACATTAGTTTGAATTAACTTTGATAGGCACTACACTAGCGCTCCGCTAGTTCAAACTTAATTCTAGTGGGAGGCTAGCCCTCCCCAGCTTTCCCTGGTGGCCACTCTGGCCAACACCAGGGAAACTCGTCTGCCCCCCTCCCGGCCCTGGACCCCTTAAAGGGGCACAGGCTGGCTACGATGCCCGTGCCAGGTGCAAGCCTGCCAGCACCCAGCCAGCAGACCCTGCACCTGGCACGGCTCGAGCCAGCCACCCGATGCCCCCCAGCCCTCCCCCTCTTCCCGGGACCAGGCTGGCGGCTCCCGGGAGCTTGCCCAGGACCACAAGAGGTGGGCACCCGCCTGGTCCAGTGCAGACATCGTGGACCTCGTCCACGACCTCCGCACTAGGCACAGGAAAGCGGCCGTCTAGGGCAGGAGAGCTGCCAGCCTGGCCACCCAGGAGCAGGTTTGCATGAAAATCAAGGTGGTCCAGTGAGACCCCCGACCCTGAGCTTAGAACATAAGAATGGCCGTACTGGGTCAGACCAAAGTTCCATCTAGCCCAGTAGCCTGTCTGCCGACAGTGGCCAACCATAGGGACCCTGCAGGGGATGGACCAAAGACAGTGACCAAGCCATTTGTCTTGTGCCATCCCTCTCCAGCCTTCCACAAACTTCGGGCAGGGACACCACTCCTACCCCCTGGCTAATACCACTCCATGGACCCAGCCTCCATGAATTGATCTCACTTCTCTTTAAACTCTGTTCTAGTTCTAGCCTTCACAGCCTCCTGCAGCAAGGAGTTCCACAGGTTGACTATTTGCTTTGTGAAGAAGAACTTTCTGTTATTAGTTTGAAGCCTGCTACCCATTCCTTTCCTTTGGTGTCCTCTAGTCCTTCTATTATGGGAACTAATGAAGAACTTTTCTGAATGCACCCTCTCCACCCCACTCATGCTTTTATAGACCTCTATCATATCCCCCCTCCATCTCCTCTTTTTTAAGCTGAAAAGTCCCAGTCTGTTTAGCCTCTCTTCATATGGGACCTGTTCCAAACCCCTCATCATTGTAGTTGCCCTCCCCTCTCCCACCCTCTCTCTTCCCCTCTCCCACCTCCTTTTCCCAGTCTCCCCCAGTTTTGTTCAATAAAGAGAGATTCTATTTTTGAACACAATTGTCCTTTATTCTGTACATCAGGAAGGGGGGCTAGGGAGGGGTAAGTGGAAGGAGGTGAGGGAGGAATGGGGTACGAGCTCCCGATGGGGAGGACTGGGGTGGCTCTGTGGGCTTCTGGGGGTGGAACCTCTCCTGCAGCCCCCCAATTGCCCCCTCTCCCCAGATGGCAGCCTGCGGCAAGTGCAGCCGGGCTGATGGCCGAGTGCTGTGATGTGCCCAGTGTGGGTATTCCGGGCAATCCAAGCCAGGACTGCTTTGCAAGCGGGGCACCCCTGAGAACTGTCTGTCCAGGGTGGGGGTCGGGTCCCTTTAAGCACAGCCCTCGGCTAGCCTGAGGCAGCAGCTCCATGCTCTGAGTCCTCATCTGATGCCCTGCCGGCACTGCTTCCGGCCATCCTTAACCCCGGTTCAGGGTCCACTCTGTGTGGACATGCTAGTTCGAATTAGCAAAACACTAATTCGAACTAGTTTTTTAGTCTGGATGCATTAGTTCGAATTAACTTAGTTCGAATTAACTAATTCGAACTCAGTTAGTTCGAATTAGCACTGTAGTGTAGACATACCCTTAGGGTTTATAGTAGATCACAGGCTGAATATGAGTCAACAGTATGATGTAATTATGAAAAAAGCTAATATTCTGAGTCTATTAAAAGGAATGTTTTAAGGAATGTCATATGTAAGATATAGGAGGTAATCATTCCACCTTACTCCAACTAAGACCTCATCTGTACAGCGCACTGTGTACAATTCTGTGCTCTGCAGCATGGAAAATATATGGACCAGACAGTTTGGAAAACCTGGCCTATAAGGAAAGGTTAAAAAAAGGTGCATGTTTAGTCTTGAGAAAAGAAGACTGTGGAGGGAGTGGGACCAGATAAGTGTTCAAATACATTAAGGGCTGTTCTATAAAAAACAATGATGAATTCCTCTCCATGTCCACTGAAGGTAGAACAAGTACTAATGGGCTTAACCTGCAGCAATGGATATTTAAATTAAATGATTTTATGATGCCGCAGAGGATGGGGTCGGAGTGGGAGGGGTTGTTGGGGTTTTTTTGTTTTGTTTTGTTTACTAATTTAGACAAGTTAAAGTAGGGAAGATTTTGAATATCAACTCTGAAGCCCTAGCCCTGTAAACGTTTAGGTACATGAGTAATATTTCATGCAAACAAGCAATCCCATAGAAGCTGATGGGACTACTCATGAAGTAAAGTTAGACACATGCATACATATTTCCAGGTCTGAGGCCTACATCAGACAACTGAACAGATCAAAAGTGAGCTACAGGTTTATTTGTGATTTAAAAAAATGCAATTCATACTTAGTAACTGAATTAAGAACAAGATTAAATCAAAGGAGAGCTATAATCAATACATTTGAGTATGAGGACAGCATCTCTCACTATTGCCTCGTTAGCTCACAGTGGCTAATAAAGGTTAAGAATAAAAACATATAGTAATCTGCCAGTGGCAGCATTCTCAGCAGAAGTCGTTCAGCTGTGGAACTAGTCAGAAAAAGCCTTCATGACATACTACAAGATCTGCTGGTTTGTTCAGGTTTTTCCTTGAAAGATGGCTTAGGGGTGTGGGTTTTTTTAAGCTGTCATTCTAGGTTGTAAAATCACACCATATCATGAGTGATTTTTATATTTCTATGTACATGTGTAAATGTGTATAGCTATGCATATTTCAGAAGTTTAAAAATACAAATAAAATGCAATAACATTCATTAATACATGTATGATGTTACTGGTTATATCTTATAAGGGTCAAAACAATCAGTACAGAAATTATATAGCACTGTGCCAGAAAAGACAGAAGATTTGTGGCACCTGGGAAGGAATACCAGGTTAGGCTAACCCTTGCCAGCAGCAAGTCCCAATTTATCCTGCTTGACTTTACTGGGAACTGCTCACTTTGCACTAGTTTGTTTGCCTAGCAGAGGAATGCTTTGCCTGAAGAACAACAGAGGCTGGATGACAGATCCACTGCAGCAGACAAGGACCAGGCATTTCTGATGCATGGCCTAGATCTGCTCCATGTATTCAGGTTGGCCTGAAGCATGTGAGGGAAAAGGGGCTGAAAATACATGGGGATCATGATGCTCTCTGCCAATTTTCAAGATCCTCTATTCTGGCACTCATAAACTGGGGGGCTAGCTAGATGGTGTCTTTTTCTTTTAAAGGAGAATACAGGGTGAGGGATGGGGTAGAAAGCTGGGATACTGCTACAATGGGGGAGCCATTCAGGATAAGTCATGTGTCCCTGGGGCTGAAACCTTCTAACAGGTATCCTAAGATAGTCTTGACACCATTTTAAGTATATGAAACATGAAGTGACCTAAGTTATGCGCTAGAGGTGCAGATGCATTGTGAGTAGTGTACAGCATTAGGGAGGAAATAAGGGTATGTCTACACTACCCCCCTAGTTCGAACTAGGGGGGTAATGTAGTCATCCGGAGTTGCAAATGAAGCCCGGGATTTGAATTTCCCAGGCTTCATTTGCATGAAGCCGGCCAACGCCATTTTTAAATGCCGGCTAGTTCGAACCCCGTGCCGCGCGGCTACACGCGGCACGGGCTAGCTAGTTCGGATTAGGCTTCCTAATCCGAACTAGCTGTACGCCTTGTGCCACGAGGTGTACAGCTAGTTTGAATTAGGAAGCCTAATCCGAACTAGCTAGCCCGTGCCGCGTGTAGCCGTGCGGCACGGGGTTCGAACTAGCCGGCATTTAAAAATGGCACCGGCCGGCTTCATGCAAATGAAGCCCGGGAAATTCAAATCCCGGGCTTCATTTGCAACTCCGGATGACTACATTACCCCTCTAGTTCGAACTAGGGGGGTAGTGTAGACATACCCTAAGACACACAGAGCAGATCCAGGCACCTGAGACAAGATTTTCAGAAAGTGTTGTTAAAAAGGGGGGGGCTCTAAATCCATAGTTTAGGCACCTAAACAGTAAGATTTTCATTTTCTGTTGTCTTCAGTGAGAACTACTGAGAACTCAGCATTTCTGAAAATCAGAACTATAGACTAAACTATGTCCAAACGGGGTTGGGGTGAGTCGCGTCAGGCTGTTGCTATTGAAATCAGGGAGTTTGTCATTGCTCACTCAGGCTGCTGCATGTGTATCATTTTTGTGTTTAAATATTAGTCTTCTGCCTTGACAGGGGCCAAAAGGGGATTCAATTGTTGGACCAAGAGGCCCCCCTGGATTGCCTGGCCTACCTGGACCACCAGGGTATGGAATAGTTGGACCTCCAGGCCCACCAGGCCCTCCTGGGCCTCCAGGACCCCCATCGATATATGGCTCAGGTGAGGGAATTCTGAACCAGCTTTTCCTCTGAATGTATGTGTGTGTGCACACTAGCATGTCTAGCATCCCTTCTAAGCTAACCACTATGTCCCATACCCTGTCATATTCCCACCCTACCCATCTGTCTATTAGCTGTGCAACAGAATTATCCAACACCCGAATAAACACAACTCGCTGGGGAAGATTCAACACAACTTTTGTAAAGGAAAAGCTCTGCCTCCCTAATCTGTTAAAATTCTCGGAGGGAGTCAACAAGCATGTAGATAAGGATGATCCAATTGATATTCTGTAGTTGGATTTTCAGAAAGCTTTTAAGGAAACTTGGACTATGTCTAGACTACAGGGATTTTTCAAAAAAAAATTGGCCTTTTTTCGAAAAAATTTCATCTGTGTCTAGACTGCTGTCGTGTTCTTTCAAAATTAAATCGAAAGAATGCAGCAGGTTTTTCGACAGCGGTAAACCTCATTTTAGGAGGAAAAATGCCTTTTTTTTTCCCGCAAGAGCTCTTTCGAAAAACGCGTTCTTGAACGCAAATGGGGATTTTTCAAAAGAGAGTGTCCAGATTGCCTGGGTCCTCTCTTTCGAAAAAGCGGATCGCTTTTTTGAAAGTCTTGTGGCAGTCTAGACGATCTCTTTCGAAAGAGGCTTGTAGTCTAGACATACCCTTGGTAACCAGGGGATAAGAGGGAAGGTCCTCTCATGGACCATTAACTGGTTGAAAGGTAGGAAACAAAGGTGGGGGGAATAAATGGTGAGCTTTCACAATGGAGAGGGTGAATGGTGGGATCCCTAAGGAGCTGTACTGGGCAGTTACAAAGGGATCTCTTAAACCTGGGTGACTGGGCAGCAAAATGTGAATTGAATATCAATATTTTAAATGCAAAGTAATGCACACTGGAAAAAATAAACCCAACTACACAAATACAATAATGGATTCTGAAGCAGCTGTTAGCACCCAAAAAAGAGATTTTAGAGTCACTCACGATAGTTATCTGAAAACTTCCATTCAGAGCACAGCAGCAGTCAAAAAGGGTACCCCGTATTTTCGGAACAAATAGGAAATAGATAAAAAATAAGACAGAATCATAATGCCACTATACAGATCCAAGAATATTGTGTTCAATTCTAGTCACCACATCTCAAAAAGAATACACTGGACAGGGATGTTAAATATTGGTTAACTGAATAGTCAATTAACCTCATGAATTCTTATCAGTTACTTGACTATTCTTTAGTCCCCAGGGGTAGGGCCAGTAGCCAGTGTGCTCCAGCCCCATTCCTAACACTCTGTGCTGCTGCCTCTGTATCAGAGGCAGTAGCATGAGGCGCTAGGCAAGACATAGTCTGCAAGGGGAGCCAGTTTAAAAACCAGCTCCCCTCATGGACCAACTGCCTGTCTCTTGGCAGCAGCCCTTGTTCAGAGAGGGTAGTCTAAGCTCCTGGACCTGGCATGAGCTGGAACTGAGCTAGGCTGCTTACCCACCTGGCTCCTAATGCACTTTAAATGCAGAGCTGCAGTGGGGGTAGGTTCTGAACCCTGCATGAACGAGGGCTGAACCAGGCTGCTTGCTAGTCTGCTAAACAATTTACTGGTAAGTCAGGGGAGGAAATGCGTGTAGTCTATAGCAGGGGTTCCCAAACTATTTGACACGGGGACCAGTAAATCCATTCATGAGCTTTGGGAGGACCGGTAACATTCATTTGCATATTTGCATATTCATTAAGCAAATCATGAATATTCAAATATGTTCTTTCTGGTCCTCCCAATACCCCCAGTGCCAGCTTTAGCAAAGCTTTTGATACGGTCACCCACAATATTCTTGCCAGCAAGTTAGGGGAATATGGATTGGATAAATGGACTGTAAGATGGATAGAAAGCTGGCTAGACCAGGGTTTCCCAAACTTTTTACTTCAGTTGGAATCCGTTTTTTTTTCAGTACTGTTTTGCAGCCCAAAAATATAAACGCATATAACAAAAATTAAAAATCAATACATTTTCAGTGCTTCGCCCAGCTGCATCTTCTGCCCAGCCTGGGCCAGGGCTTGGGGGACCCAGCGTGGCATGGGCATTCCAGGAGGTGGGAGCAGGAGCAGATTGGTGGTAGGGTATCTGGCTAGGAGGGAGGGTGCAAGGAGAAGTAGGGTTGCCAGGTGTCCAGTTTTGTACTGGACAGTCCGGTATTTGAGGGTTCTGTTCAGGAAGCAAATTGAGAAAATACCGGACATATAAAATGTCTGGTATTTTCTAATTAGGTAAGTTTTATTATTATTATTATTAGGTGTATCAATCCGTAGCTGCAAACTGCCTGGCTGGTAGATGTGCTCATGCTTCATGAGTGTATCTACCAGACAGGCAGTTCGCAACTACTCGAGGGAGGCTATGGGGCGGGCAGGGCAAATGGAATCTCCAAAGCCAGACTCACTCGTGTGCCTGGGTCAGTCCCGTTTCCCGCCGGCCGATTCACTGCCCCTCCCCCCGCTTCTCCTCCCGATCTCCTCCTGTCCAGCCCTGCTGCCCCTGTCCAGCCCTTCTTCCAGCAGCTGGTTCTCCCATCTTCCTCCTCATGATCTCCCCTGTCCAGCTCCCCCACCCTCCGTCTAGCCCTGCTTCCGCCGGCTGATCTCCACCGGACAGTCCCGCTGCCCCCAACCCTGCTTCCCAGTGGCCAGTTTCCCCCACACACACACACCTCCTTCCAGTCCACTCCCCTCCAGGCAGCCACACTGATGCCCGGTACCTGGCCGCGACCCATAGTTTGGGAAATGCTGACATAGGCAATACCCAAACATTTTGAGTTTTCACACCTTTCAGTTTTCAATCCCCAAAAGAGCTTGAAAAAAGAAAAGAAAAACAAGCTGCTGTCTCTGGTAGCTGACCCCTCAGTGTGAGGCATTCAGATACACACAGACAGACATTCCAGGACACAAGAATCAAATCATCACCTTAAAAAAGGTGATTTTCATTACAAAAGATAAACTTGATAAAGCATACTTGGTTGCTAGATGTTACAGAGCAACTAAGGAAAACAAATTAAAACACAGAGAAAAGCCTCTGGGCACAGTGCTAGATGGTAAATGGGGAGGGGAAGCACAGAGCAGTTCAAACCAAACGACAAAATAAAGAAAAATGACCCTGAATGCAACTAGATTCGCTTTTCCCCCCTACTTACTTTCAGATTTATTTTTGTTCAGTCCACTCCCATGCCCCAAAATTCCTTGGAGTCCTGCCTGGGTTTAAATCATTCTGGGCTCGTCTACACTGGCCCCTTTTCCGGAAGGGGCATGTTAATTTCAGAGATCGTAATAGGGAAATCCGCGGGGGGATTTAAATATCCCCCGCGGCATTTAAATAAAAATGTCCGCCGCTTTTTTCTGGCTTTTAGAAAAGCCGGAAAAGAGCGTCTACACTGGCCCCGATCCTCCGGAAAAAGCGCCCTTTTCTGGAGGATCTTATTCCTACTTCGAAAAAAGCGGCGGACATTTTTATTTAAATGCCGCGGGGGATATTTAAATCCCCCGCGGATTTCCCTATTACGATCTCTGAAATTAACATGCCCCTTCCGGAAAAGGGGCCAGTGTAGACGTAGCCTCTGTGTCTCTCAGCTCCTGGTTTTTGTCTCCCACACAAAGAAAGCAGGCAAGGAATCTATATCCAATTCAAATGTCAATACTCTCTCTCGATTGGTTCTCCCAGCCCCCTGGCCAACAGCTTTGCTAGCTACCTGACTTTAACCCTTTAGTCACTGGGTGCTGGTTAGCACTCCTCCTGTCCATTACAATCTCTCCCACCTTCTTCAGAGGCAGACCTTTTATTGAACCTGGTCAAGCCAATTTATTCTGCCCCGCTCTCTCAGTTGCAATATAATTATCAGAAGTACTTGTCTGCTTTCCTGTCTACATGCAAGCTCACTTATGACTGAATTAACCATTAGCAAGATAGCAAAAACTATATCAAACACAGACAGATAAATAATATTCCTAAAATACTCCAGATATCTAACATGTCCTCCAGATCAAGCACTGTTTGAAATCGCTTAAAACCCAGTCAGACTAAATAAAACATTCCAGACAACCGTCAGGTGTGTTTCTTGCCTAGACTTTTGGTTACCTGTTCTGTCACTGACCTCAGTTTCCTTCCTACACATCCTCCTCTCTGCTTTATTAAGAAAACTGATGAATATCCATTTAGTACATCTGAGTGGAGCCCAGGCTTGATTTTGTCTCCTTTTAATTAGGTTACTGCTTAGTCATGTCATAGTGCACATGCTGTAGTGTGGGAGACAGGAAAGGCTAACTTCTTGAATGCTGACTTTGAATCAAGCCTCTGTCCCTTGCTACAGGCACAGAATGCTCTACAAAGATTCTCAGAAGTGCACCGGAATGATGACTCTGTAGTTGGCTTCCTGGTTACATGAGAGTTAATGAAAAACATATTTTGGAAACGTTAGCAGCACGAAACAGCAACAGGGGATTTTTTGTTCTTCCATTAACTCATCATCATCACATGTTTTTATACGCTAATAAAACAAGCCTCATAGCGTGTAAATGCTCATACGATATGGCTTTCTGAATCTTGGGAGGGGTGTTAACTACTGTTTTAAAATGTTTTAATGATGTTGTATTTAGCATAAACTAGTTCAGACTGGAAGGATACAAGAATATAGTAGCAACAAGATATAAATGACTTTTTCTTTAAAATATATTTGGTGTAACTTTTTAATTTTTTCCTTAATTAACTTATACTCCTCTCGTGTCACTGCGGGTGTGATCCCTGACCCACTGAAGTCAGCAGAAGCAGGATTGGGCCCTTTTCTCTGTGCCCTTTTCTTTTATTATCCCTCCCATGGAACAGCAGAGAAACTCAGGAAACCTTCCTGTAGGCTTTGGATGAAAAGGAGTGGGACATTGTGTAAAGTGCAGCCACCTACCCTTAACAGATTTTCTCAGAGACAGTCATCAGGGGAAATTATCATGACATTTCTCCTTCAGTTTGTAAACACTATGGGTGTGTCTAGACTACATGCCTCTGTCGATGGATTAGACAGATAGGCAAAGGGAAATTAAGCCGCGATTTAAATAATCGCGGCTTCATTTAAATTTATATGGCTGCTGCGCTGAGCTGACAAACAGCTGATCAGCTGTTTGTCGGCTCCGCGCGCTAGTCTGGACGCGCTGCGCCAACCTGAAAGCCTTTTATCGACATCCCCCTTATGCCTTGTAGGATGAGGTTTACAGGGGATGTCGATAAAAGGCTTTCATTTCGATAGAGGAGCGTCGCAGGATCTTATGAGGGAGATAAGGCAAAAAGCCACATTTATTGTAAAGATAATAATAAAAAAATAAAGAAAAGATAGAATCGAACAACGTTGTTTAACTACTTAACCCTTATACATATAAACATTCATTCATCCAGTCATTCAGGTTCTGTGTATTTGTTATAGTTACCAGCCTGGAAGTTGCTTGTGACAGAATACTGGCCAGGTATTCTGTACACAAGTGATGGTAGTGGGGAGTGAAGTCCTGATCAGATGCGCATCTGAAGCTCCTGGTAGGCTGGCAGCAGAACCTTGGACTCTGATTCCATAGTTTTTTAGTCCAGTTCTTATAGGAATTTCTTCCTATGCCAGTCTATGGAAATTGCTGCATCATGCTGATGTCTCCAGGGTGGCTGCCAGGTGCTCGTCAGTGATCTCATTGGGTGGACCTCCAGTACTTGGTTTTCTCCACTTGACGCCTTTTGGTTGCACTGGCACCTGACGCCTTCTTCAGCCCTTTGTTGCTGTATTCTCAGGCTGGCACCTCTCAGAACCATTCATTCATCATCCAAGCACTCTCTCTCTTACATACAGTATTTTGTATAATAATAAAAGTTGTAGTTACAAAAGTTTCTGGGTGGTATTGCTTAAAACATTCTCTGAGTGCTGAGTAAAGTTACAATGTTTTAAAGAGAACAGGCGTCAATTATGTAACAATGCCCTTAGTCAATTACAGGGCTTGGCTCCCATAGCAGAGTTAGTGGCTTGACAATGCATTGTTACAATGTATCTCTGCAATGTCAATTTCAAGCAGCCCCTTGCACAAGCTTGAGCATGCCCTGGGACACAGAGAGGGGGCTGTTTCTGGCTACATAGGATTATATTCTTAACAGTTCTAAGTTACATGACCTAATACATTATATTCTAAAGGGGCAATAATAATAATAAATCTAAACATTTAACAATCTTAACTAATAATAATAATAAGAAGAAGAAGAATTAATAATAAATCTAAAACACTTTAAGTTGTGGGGAACAAATTATGGGGGGGTCACTTCCATTTGGAGGAATCATTTTCAATACATTAATATGTTATCCCTACACAGACTAGTGCCCGGAGCCGACAAACAGCTAATCAGCTGTTTGTCGGTTCAGCGCGGCAGCCATGTAAATTTAAATGAAGCCGCGATTATTTTAATCGTGGCTTCATTTCCCTTTTTCGAATACACAAATCTACATGCAGGTAGTTTAGACGTACCCTATGTGTCAATGTTGTGCATGTTACAGAGACTGTCACACAGTTTGCAGAGTTGCCAGCATTTGAAAAAAATTCAAGCTACCAAATATTGCCTCACAACTTCTCCCTCTTTTTCTCACAAAAAAAAGAGATGTGAAGTGTATTTTTGTTTTGTTTTATCAGCTGCATTTCCAGGACCACCAGGTCCACCCGGGGAGCCAGGGTTACCAGGAGCCAGGAATCTGGTAAGAGAAGAAAACTTCAGTTTGCCATTTTGAGAGCATGAGTCCTCTCCCATCAATGTCAATGGAAACACTCCAGTGGACGGTCAATACTGCATCACTTCTCTCTTCTGAACAATACATTTTCAGGAAATAGAGCAAAGAAAATAAAGCTCAGTTTGGTTATTATTAGCATCTTTTCCAGATAATTCAAAAAGATGAATAGGGTTTTAAACCAGTGGAGGTACTGTCTGTTGCAGACACAGGTCAGGACCTCTGAAGAAGTATGTAAAATGGCAGCTTGATATTTATGATTAGAATAAATAATACAGGCAGTCCCCGACTTACGCGGATCCGACTTACGTCTGGGCGGCTTTGCTCCTGTCCTCCTGGTCTGCTGGGGGGGGTCCAGAAAAGCCACTGGACACCCCCCCAGCAGACCAGGGACACCCGAGCAAAGCCAGACACCAGGCGGCGGCTTTGCTCTGGTGTCCCTGGTCTGCTGGGGGGGGGGGGTCCAGCGGCTTTGCTGGACCCCCCCAGCAGACCAGGGGGACAGGAGCAAAGCCGCGGAGCACGCCCGCAGTGGGACAGCCCGGGCGCGCTTGGGCTGTCCCACTGCGGGCGTGCTCTGCGGCTTTGCTCCTGTCCCTCTGGTCTGCTGAGGGGGGGGTGCAGCTAGTGCCCCCCCCCCCAGCAGACCAGGCTTTTCTTGCCTATCCCTGGGGTAGAGCAGCTGGGGGCTGCCGGGTTGGTCCCGCAGCGCCGCTCCGGACCAACCCAGCAGCACCCCAGCTGCTCTGCCCCAGGTGTCCTGATTCAGCCGCTGCTGGTCAGTTTCAGCAGCGGCTGAATCAGGACGCCTGGGGCAGAGCAGCTGGGGTGCTGCTGGGTTGCTCCAGTAGCGCCGAGGAGCCGCGCTACTGGAGCAACCCGGCAGCACCCCAGCTGCTCTGCCCCAGGCGTCTCCAAGTCAGCCGCTGCTGAAACTGACCAGCGGCTGATTACAAGAAGCCCGAGGCAGAGTTGCTCTGCCCCAGGCTTCCTGGAATCAGCCGCTGATCAGTTTCAGCAGCAGCTGACTTGGGGACACCTGGGTTTCTTAAGTTGAATCTGTATGTAAGTCAGAACTGGCGTCCAGATTCAGCCGCGGTTGAAACTGATCAGTTTCAGCAGCGGCTGACGCCAGTTCCGACTTACATACAGATTCAACTTAAGAACAAACCTATAATCCCTATCTTGTATGTAACCCAGGACTGCCTGTACTCAGCCAGTCTTTCTTCCAAGGAAACTAGAGACCTAAGCAGAATAAAACCCAGTAATTCAGGTCTCTATTTCAGCAGATGTTGCTCTTAAAAGGAAAGCTTCAAGTCCCTACAACCACTCCACTTCAGGTGTGCCACTGTCCCCAGCACTTTTGAACAGAGACCTTTGAGAGCAATGCCTGCCTTGTCATGTCCTGTACTAAGGGTCTGGGCTGATGAGAGACTTCTCTGGCTCCTAAGGGGGAGCCAGCTCCAGGCCCCCTGGAAAGGGTGAGGTGTCAGCTGAAAGGGGCAGGGCTAGTAGCCCCTGCAGGGCTGCCAGGGCTGCTGGGCACACACCATGATTTAAAGGGCCCAGGGCTCTGCCACTTTGGAAACCTCACATCCTAGGAAGAATAATGTTGAGAGACACCTTGAATTCCCAGTACCCATAAGTTCTATGAAAGTAGCAGGCATCTCTAAAACCCACAATATCCATCAGTGTTCATTATCTAAGCCCAACTCATACCATCCAGGGAGGATTGCACCTCTAGAGACTAAGCGTTCTGATCAACTAGAGCAGTGCCAACTTCATTGGTGATAACTCCTGTGATGCCAGTAGTTCCCCAAACTGCACAGCATCAAGCAGTACCATTAAAATTCAGGTCACTCTTAGTGCCACGTGCTTTCAGCTCTGGTACTGCAGAAGTTCAGATTCTTTAAGGATTTGGTCATTTCACACAAACTGGAATTGTCTCTACTGATGGGTGCTGAAAGCTTCCTTCCTTACCTGTAGCATACCATATCCTCACACAGACATGCTCTTCGATATCCCCTTGAATGGATAGGCTCCTTGTCTTAATTCAACCATTTGCCCCACTCTGGACTATGAGGGCAGCTCTCTGATTCCCAGATTTCTGTTCAAAGTTTGCTCAATTACCAACCCAAAGTTTACCCTCCCAACATTCTCTCTATAAGGGAGTCCTTGAGGCACAGATGTGCATGGGATGTCCCAGACTCTCCCTGGTATGAGTATTCATTGGTTCCCCTTCCCTTCCCATATGGACCTTCCCACTGGTCATTCTGGGTTGTATGCGCTGTCTGTAGGGAATAATTTACCATTTGATACTCAAGGAAATATTTCTTATCTGAAGTCTTTTGGAAGTATGCATCTTTGCCTCCATTAGTAAGTCTTGGAAATTCTGTTTGAGATCAGGCTTGAATCATCATTTTCTGAGAGATGCCTTCTTTGTTTCTTGGGTGAGGAATCTCCTATATATCTATGTTCTGATGCTTCTCAGGGTTTTGAACAATATCAAGCTGGTCAGAGCCAAGGTCTTCCTAATTGCACCAGCATGGCCCAGACAAATATAATTACCATGCCTGATTTGCCTCTCATCTCTCCCTTCCCTTTGATTATCAACAACTTCCAACCTGCTAATCCAGGTCTCAGGACAAGTTCTTCATCCTAACATGACAACTTTGCATATCATGTCTTGGCACCTGGATGGCTCTCAAGGGTAGAGCTTTCCTGTTCAAGAAATGTAAAGGTTGGGTTAGTAGTAGAAAGGAACCAACTAGAAAGACATTATCTGCCTCTCAATTTATTAAAAGATTATCAAAACTTGTTTGCATGTGCTGCAACTTGCTCCAATGTGTCATTTCAACTTGGTCCTAAATTTCCTGAGGAGGCAACACTTCAAACTATTGGCCATGTGTTCCCTTTGGTGAAAATGGCTTTTTTAGTGGCTGTTGCCTCCAGTAGGACTGAATGATGAGGAACTTAGCTAGTGGACCTTTCCTACACCACATTTTATAAAGAAAAGGTCTCTCTCTGTCCATACCACTTTTTACCGAGGGTCACCTCAGACTTCCATGTTAACTGGTTCATTTAACGTCTGGTTTTCTACCCAAACCTCACAAAACTAAAGAAGAAGATGCTCTTCACACCCTAGATGTCAGGAGAGCATTAGCCTTTCATTTGGAAAAGACTCTTCTGGTTTCTTCTCAAACCAACTGACATAATATCATTATTATGTGGTTTGAGTTTCAGCCTGCTAATCACATAACATCTTAAAGGAAGAGGCCTTCTGCTATTGCTAGCAGACAGCTCAACATATACTACAAACTGAGAAAAACTGCAAGGGAAAAAAGTGAGATACAGAGATCTGATCACAGCAAGCCACAGCCTTTATTCAACTGGTATTTCTGAATATTAAGTTGCCTGCAGTTAAGAGAAGAAGGTCTTTTCCTTGTAAGATTCTGTTATGGAACTGGCATTTCTTTCTTCCTTCCTTTCTGGAATACCAGCTAGACAAACCCAGCTGCACATTTTCATTTTGTGTAATTTTATTTGTTGCTTCTTCTGGCCCATAGCTTAGGAATATGATTAAAGCTGCATCTTCAGTCAGACATTTGCTTTGAGATTATGTCTCATGAAAATCAAATCAACCAAATATATATAATTATTAACTGCACTGATTCTAATTGGATCAGAACAACAAGAAAAGAGATAATAACAACAAAAATGAATTGAGTTAGCCCAGGTTGGGAAATACTTTACAAGCTACATTTTTTCCCACTCCAACTGCTAATGTTGTCAACTCAAACATCTTTTGAACTCTGCCAGCTCAACCTAGTTTTCCAGGTGTAGTAACCGCACAATGGGACCAAATGTATCACGTGTAATTCTGGTCGTAATTTTTGTTATACCAAAAATTAATTTGAACTACACTCATCAAAGTTCCCAGTTTCATACACAAAAGCTAATTAATGCCAGTACAATTTATCATGATCTTTTTATGACACACAAACAAAATTGGGAAAATGAGCTAGGATAGACTTTATAAATATTTATTGTTCAAAAAATGATTTTCATTTCTATGACTTCCTCTGATTTCCAGTTGAAATAAATTTTTTTCTCTTTTATTTGCAGATGTCCTTTACTTTTGATGATTCTGTTTCCTTGTTATTTGACAGGTTACAACTTTCAGAAACATTGATAGCATGTTGCAAAAGGTTCACTTAGTAGCAGAAGGCACATTAATCTACCTGAGTGAAAGTAGTGAGGTGTTTATCCGTGTTCGAGGAGGATGGAGAAGATTGCAGGTATTATTGCATTGTTGAGCCTGCTTTCCAGTTCTTCTCAGTGGTTTTGATGCAAATATTCTTTAAGGGGAGAGTGTGGGTGCTAAGATTATCTTCAGTACAGTTGAAAGAAATGTGATTAATTCATGTCTGTTTTTGCTCATCTCTTCATTGTGTGCTCTTCCAGCTCGGTGAATTAATTCCCATTCCAGCTGACAGCCCTCCACCTCCAGCAATTTCCGGCTATGTAAGTGCAAAACTATCTATGGCCTATGAAAAATTACATCAAAATATTCACAAATTGGGAAAGTATTTTGCAGATAGGCTCCCTCTCAGCAGGATTTTTCACTATTGTGGGTGACCTCTCAGCTCCGTGCATTTATCACTTCACTCCATTCAGCTCATTAATTTGTTCTTACTAGTCATTGGCCAGCATATTTCTATTTCACGAGGCTCTGCACACTGCAGTGATAAATCAGCATCTCTGAAGCAGTGCCCAAAACATGTGTGCTCTATTTTATAATACTGAAATAAGTCCTGTTGAAGCTGAGTTTCTTACAAGGAAACAGAGTGCATAAGTAGATAAAAGTCCAGAAGCGTGAGACCCTACCATCGGAATGGCTTAGCTACTGAAAGTAAGGTTATGGAAATATTGTATTTAAACCCACTTATGACTTACACCATCAGTTACATTGTCACTGGTGAATGTGAGCCAAAATGTTTGCCTACGCCTATTCTAAAACCTGCTTTATTTATTTATATGGCTTGACATTGTGCTGATCATCATCATACAAACATACAGGAAGATGTGATCCTTGGCCCAAAGAATTCATAATGTAAAAAAGACTAAGACAAAAGGGTTGGGGGGAGAGGGAAATGAGATACAATGCTCAAAAAGAGTGATTAGGCTGGTGATAGATATACATCTTATCATTTGTGTTAGCAGGAAGTGTGATTATAAGGTGACATGGAATGAGACAACATGCCAGGAAAGGAAAGAAGGGAGAAGGTTTATGAGGAAGAGGGGTAGGAGGATATCAAAGCCAGCAGCCAGTCAACATATGAGGGAAAATGCACAGGGCTCAGATTATAAATGGCAGTATGCAGACTTCCCAAGTCCTGTGACATTTTTCAGTAAGAGCAGTCCTCAACCGGAACTCAGAGCAGCACTGAAGACAGGAGTGGGAGGTGTAGAATGCTCCAGGCAGCCAGCTCCACCTCTTCCACACAAGCGCCCCCACCTTCCTTAGAGGCCCAGCGAGACTGTTAGCCCTGCTTGTAATATGACTTCATCGTCTATGTGGTTCAATTTTTATCTGGCAACACACAAAATTCTACAATATTCCCAGCAACAAATTAGAGAACGAAAATTGTCTTTTCCTTGATGAGATTGTTGTATTTTAACTCTGATTTATTTCTCTCTGTTGAAATAACAGGGATTTCAGCCTCTTCCAGCACTGAGACCAGTTTCAACTATTAGAAAACCAACAGTAAGTATGAGAATTACATTAGAGGCACTATTACAGCTGAATACCTGAGGTTTGGTCTTTAAGTAGGGATTAAGCCAGGGGTGGCCAACCCATTAGAGCCAAAGAGCCAAAATAGAGGTGGACAGAGTGGGAAGAGCCACATATTGGGGGCGGAAGGAACTTGTTGAGTAAAAAAAAAAAAAAAAAAAAAAAGGGCAGCTGCACCAGGGGGAAATAGGTGCTGGTATGCCCTGGAGGTAAGATGGGCTCAGGACACAGATTTGCAGTGGGTGGATGGTGCAGGAGTGTTGTGGCAGAAGACTGAGATGTGTGGGTACAGGAGTTTGGAGATAGGAGAGGCTCAGGACAGGGGGTTCCAGTGTATGATAGGCTCAGGTTTGGCATCTGGGGGACAGGAGGAATGCAGGAGTGTTATGATGCTGCAGCCAGATGGGAGCTCAGCCCCAATTGGGGGCTTGTTGGCCAGGCTTCATTTTCAAATAAAATATTATGTCAAACACAACATGTTTCAGCATTGTCTTTATTTATGAGAGGGGCGGGGAACCTGTTTTGAATCAGGGGTCACTGACCTACAGAAAAGTCAGTTGGGGCCACACAAGTGAGATGCAAAAATCAACCCCTCTAAAAAAAAAACAAGCCTCACTAACTGTGCTGGTGGGAGCAGGGGACAGAGTGCTGGGGCAAGGTGCTGGTGGGTGCTGGGGCAGGTGGCAGGGTGCTGGTGGGGGGGCTCTGGCCAGGGGAGGAGATAGGGACCTGGGGATCCCGGGTCTCAGGAAGCGCACAGGTTGCTCTTCCCCTCCCCTCTCCTCCCTTTTCCACCCATAAACAGCTGGCACGCTTCCTGAAACACCAGGTCTGTCACTCGGCTGAGGACTTCCTTCCCCCTGTTGCCTGCCTGTGCAGGGTGTGTGTGTGTGTAGGAGTCCTGGGACTGTATGCCAGCTCTAACTTCTCAGGAAGCATGTGCTCTTCCTCTGCTCCCGACAACAGCCATACCGGGATTCCTACTCCCTCCCCCCTCCCGTTGTAACCCATTCCCCCTTCCCTCCCCCAGATCCAGGGACCCCCCGCCCCCCCGCTTTAACCCAATCCCCCTCACATCCCCTCCCCTAGAGCTAAGCACACACCCCCAACGCAATCCCCTTCTGCTCCCCCAGAGCCAGGCCCCCTCCCCACTCTAACCCAATCCCCCTCCCCCCCCAACCTTATGCCCGGGTCCTGAAGCCAGAGCCAGAGCCACTGCCACCGCTGCTACCTCCACGCTGCTATCTCCCTACAGGCACTGGGCGCATGCACTGAGCAGTCAGCTTTGAGCATGTGCTGGCCAGGACTCCATGCACACACCCCCACCTGATCCCCTTCCCCTCCTCTAGAGCCAGGCATTCCCTCCCCCCCCCCCACCCTAACCCAATTCCCCTCCTCCCCTCTAACCTTATGCCCAGGTCCTTGAGCCGGAGCAACCACCACACTTGGAGCTGGAGCTGCCTCCTGCGCTCAGCAGCCAGCTGCTAGCACGTATAGACTGGGACGCTGAGTGTGACCTGGCCTGCACATGCAGGATATGACGTAGTGCGCTGGCTGCTGTGAGCAGAACAGTGGAGGCCTTGAGCACACATGCAGTTCAAAGCAGCCCAACTGTGAGACTGGCTGACCTGAGCAGTTCCGGGTTCGTCACAGTTCCATCAGGAGCCACAATTTTTTTCTCCACAAGCCACGGGTTGGCCACCGCTGGATTAATCCTTTGTTTGAATTTTTTATATGTATCCTCTCTGAATTTACAGCATTTACTCTGAGAATTTTCTTTTAGCTGGTTTAGAAGCAATGAAAAAATGTAAATATCTTAACAAATTATTTAACAAATCTTACATGTTGTTCCACATTTTTGTTGATTTTTGAGATGGTTTAAGGTTGTCGAACTCTTCAAAGATAATATATTTCCAGTATGGGCTGGCCTCTGGCTGATCATGCTGAACATGATTTCTTTAAGAAGTGTGATGTAATGGTGGCAGCTACACCATCATCGCAAAAGATTGATCTAACTAGCCTTCTTTGGAAGGTACTATTATGCTCAGCTATTCATCTTTCAGCTTTTCTCAAGGGTACGTTTTCCTTATCAGGGAGGAAGCCAGGGTACGTCTAAACTACATGCCTCCGTCGACAGAGGCATGTAGATTAGCCAGATTGGCAGAGGGAAATGAAGCCGCTATTAAAATAATCGCGGCTTCATTTAAATTTAAATGGCTGCCCCGCTCTGCCGATCAGCTGTTTGTCGGCAGATCGGGGCAGTCTGGACGCGCCGCGCCGACAAAGAAGCCTTTCTTGATCGGCACAGGTATGCCTCGTGAAACCAGGTTTACCTGTGCCGATCAAGAAAGGCTTCTTTGTCGGCGCGGCGCGTCCAGACTGCCCCGATCTGCCGACAAACAGTTGATCGGCAGAGCGGGGCAGCCATTTAAATTTAAATGAAGCCGCGATTATTTTAATCGCGGCTTCATTTCCCTCTGCCGATCTGGCTAATCTACATGCCTCCGTCGACGGAGGCATGTAGTCTAGACGCACCCCCTGTGAATAACTTAATAGTTGTTATAAATTAAATTGTAAATCAGTGAGGGGTTTTACTTATTTTCCAGCTGCATTTGGTGGCTTTGAACTTGCCATTTTCTGGTGCCGTGCGAGCTGATTATCAATGCTTTCAACAAGCCCGAGCGACTGGTTTAACATCAACATACAGAGCTTTCCTGTCATCCCATTTGCAAGATCTGGCTACAGTTGTGAGAAAAACAGACAGATACAATCTACCAATAGTTAATCTTAAGGTAAAAATAAATGCTTTATTTGCTGTGTAAAGGTGATCTCTAGCTATGCAAATTCTTTAGAAGTCAACTGAGGTAACAGATTTTTTTCTTCCTTGCTTCTTGGCTCTGAAATGTTTGATCGCAGTATCTTATAAGCTATAGGAAAAGCCTTGTTTTTCCCATCTACATCCTTATGACAAGTATAGCTATGCAATGTCTCACACTTACACTAGAAGCAGCTGTCTTTTCAATTTCTTTTTCAACACTATAAGGCTAATGGTAGAAACCAAGTAATGGGAATGTTTGGCTTACAGTGAACTGATGACAAAGCAATGATATAATATGTAACTTTTTTTATATTTCTCTTTCAATAATCCTGTTTTTGAATCAGCCTTAGAATGCTCATCCCCAAGGCAAGCCTTTGTTTCTCAAGGTCATACGCTAGCCCTGTGCCTATAGAGCTTAGTAGACTGAGGTAACTAGATGTCCAATCTTTAATGATAGTGAGCCAAATTCACGTCTTAGGCCTGGTTTACAATAGGACTTAACACCAAAAGTAGTCACCCATGGTCGATTATCTAAGTGATGCATCCATACTGCCAACCCTGTTGTGCTGCCCTTGAGGGGAGCTTAAATTGATTCCTATAATCCAGCTTTCCACCAGGAGTAATGCTATTCCTGGCCATGCATGGCCAAAGTGACACTAGTGTAGACACTGCATTTCTGGAAATTCAATACATTTGGCCTCCAGGAGGCCTCCTACAGCTGTCTGTTCTGTCCTCTCTGGCCACAACTTCCACCTCGACTGTTCTCCTGTTGAGCTCAAAAATCCCCAGGAATTGTGGCAATGACCCGTCCCATCTGGTCAACTTGTCAGATGGAACTCTAGTCTTCACTACTCAGTTCCATGAAGCTCTCACATAGGAACCCTTCAGTCCTTCTCACAAGGTTCTTGGGGAGGCCAGCCTTATTCCAGCCTCGGTGGTAGGACATCTTCCCATGCCAAGCCATTAGTAAGTAGTCTGGTGTCATGGAATCATACAGCACTGAAGGGAAAGAAGCACTTTCTCCAGCAAGCTGCAAGTGCCAGACATGGTATGGGCTGGACACAGTGGGAAGCTGACCCACCCCTTCCCCAACTCCCACCTGGAGGCACCTGTCCTGGCCAGGAAAGTAGAAAGTTCTGAGAAGCCACGTATGCCGGACACAGCAGGAAGCTGCCCTCTCCTGCCTCTTCCATACTGCCTGTAGGCTCCTGGCCTGGCTGTCCTCTTACCATGACTGCCTGCCTCTGGACAAAATGTGTCCCAATGTTCCCCTGGGACTTCTAGGCACCTGCTGTAAAGTGTCCCTTTTAAAGCAAAAATGTGACCATATATGAAACACAATGCTGTTCTCTGAACCGAGACCTTTGGTGTCAGCGAAGAGATTAGGGGTAGGTTTCACACACAGTATATCCTGTGATGTCTGCCCTTGTAACTTTTATTTGCAGCTGGGACAGCTGCCAGCTTGGTGCATCCTACACCTCCCACTGCATTTGCTAGCCTGGCTCACATCCACAGGCAAAAATGGAATAGGGATGACATGTTCAGGGAGCAAATGGAATGCCTGCATTTCCTCAAGCAGGAAATCCAGGCAGAGTGGCAGGACTGGGTCACCGAGCGGCAGGAGCGGAGGGCCAAATGGGAGGAGAGAAAGGCTGCCAAGGAGCAGCTCATGTGCCAGCACAGGATGATGTTCTCCACCCTGACCGCTGCGATGGAGCACATGACAACCTCCCTGGAATAGGTCACTGTCCAGAACCCCACCCACCCCAAGACTGCCTCTTCCCTCCAGGCCATCAGGAGTCAGCCCCACTTCCATTCCTATGCCCGCCTCGCCCCTTTCAGTTCTCTTTCCTTCAAGGTATCTCTCATAAGCACTGCCCCTTGCTGTGCTCTCCTTATGGTGCTGGTGTCCAGCTGCTCAAACTCTCAGACTAGGCACTCTTCCTTAGCCCCCCACCATGCCAGAAAGGTTTTCCTTGTTTTCACACATGTTACGGTGCACACAACAAGCCATCACCATGAAGGAGATGCTGCATTCACTAAGATCCCAGCGAGTCCTGAGACTCCTGAACTTCCCCTTTAAATATCCAAATGCACATTCCACCACAATTTAGCACTTGCTGAGCCTGCTGTTGAACTCCTCCTTGATGGGGTTCAGGCTGTCTGTGTAGAGCTTCATAAGCCAGAGGAGCAAGGGGTAGGCTGGCTTGCCCAGGATCACTATGGGTATGTCCACCTCTCCAACTCTGAATGTCTGCTCAGGGGGAAAAGTTCTGGCATGCATCTTTCAAAAGAGGCAAGAGTTCTGAAAGATGTGCACATCGTGCACCTTTCCCAGCCATCAGACATTGATGTTGGTGAAGTGGCCCTTGTAATCCATGTGTGCCTGCAGCACCATGGAGAAGTATCCCTTGCTGTTGATGTACTTTGAGGCATAGTGGTCAGGGGACAGAATGGGGATGTGTTCTATCTATGGTGCCCCCACAGCTAGGGAAGCCCATGGTGGCAAAGCCCTCCATGATGTTGTCCATGTTCCCCAGAGTCAGGAGCTTCCATAGCAGGGTGATATTGATGGTCTTGGCTACTTATATGAGAACAGCCTCGACTGTCTATTTCCCCACCCTGAGCTGGTTTCCAACGGAGTGGTAGCTGTCTAGCATGGCAAGCTTCCATAGGACAATGACCATGCACTTCTGCACAGTTGGAGTGGGTCTCATGAGGTGTCCTGTTGACACAGGGCAGGAAGGAGCCATTGGCAGAGCTCCGGGAATGTGGCCTTGCGCATGCAGAAGTTCTGCAGCCATTGCTGATTGTCCCATCTCTGCATGACGATGTGGTCCCACCAATCTGAGCTCATCTCCCAGCACCAGAAGTAGCATTCCACTGTGTCCAGTGGACTGAGTTGCAGCCGCAGCAGAATGAGTGTCAAGGTTTGCCTGAGCAGGGCCTCCATGCCACACCACGGTTCATCCTCCTTATCCGCGTCCTAGTGGAGCAACATATGGGCACTCTCAAAGTACTGCACCATGAGGTGTACCACAAGGGACATGAGCATGACAATGTTTTGCAGCACCCTGGGCTCCATGCTTGTAGTGCTGTGGCATCTGTGCAGGCAACCATGGCATGAAAAGGCATGCACATACGAAGGAGGAGGGAGTAGAAGAGTGCCTTCTGGAATGTGGCCAACATCAGTCCCTGGAATCACCTGCTGCTGAGTTTTGGACCCAGCGGATACCAAAAGCGTAGCCTGGACTGCCAAGCTCCCCAAAGTGCCGCCTCGCTCTCTGAGTCGCTGGCAGGTTCTGTAAATGTGGATGCGCTACCTTGGACTACATTTAATTTTTGCCTGATTTGAGGACACAGACCTGCACCTTTTCCACAACAAGTGCCCAGAAATTGCCCATAGTAGATTCAGCCTTCTCTTGAAGTGTAGGCATGCCCTTAAAGAATAGTTCAACAGGATTTACACCATGGTAACTAAGCAGACACTCACATTTTTTAGAATCTGAGTAATCTTGTGGTGCCTTACATATACACAAGCATGCCAAAGCACAGCTCTGAAATACTGGCTGTCTTCCCACACTAACTAATCACCCAACTGACTTGTAGGAATAACATCTGATTTCCCAACTCTCAGAAGGGCGGGGGTTTCCATTCAGAAATCCCCTTGAGTTCAGAACTGTGGGAGGAGACTTCTTCAGAATAAAAACAGTTCCTGTTCTCATTGGGATGAGAAGTGAATTCTCATAGACAGTTACAAAATACTAGCATCTTGTATTACAATTAACCAGTTGTAATGACCCTCGAATGATTTTAGTTTTACCAGAAACAGGACTGACAATTTAAAAATTGCTTTGAGCTTTCTTTTCAAGTAGAAATCAGATTTTATTAGGGATGTGGAAATTTTCAAGTAACCTTTTGGATCATCACAAAGATTAATTAAATTAATCCCACCTCCAACTTTGCCTGCTACAGTTGTGGCTCTTAAACTCCAGTTCTCTAGTTTAGACTTTCAAACTATTAGAAAAAAAAGAATTTACCGCAGACACAGACACAGGTGCATGAGATCAAGGCAGGAGGGTAGAAAAAAGAAGACGGCTGAGAAATAAAGTATGCAGGAACTAACTTGTACAAGGTCTTTTTAAGAAGAAGCTTTACATTTGGTGAAGAGAGAAGAGTCTAAGTTGCTCTGAGTTTGTGAGCTAAGGAGGACAGGAGAGGTGTACATGATAATGGAAAAGGGTTAGAAAGTGAGTTGACAGAGACAACTGTGAGGAAAAAGGCTTGAGGCAGAGAAGTAGACCTGAGATTTATCCAGGGAGGTAGTTTGAAATGAGGTCTCCTAGGAATAGTGTAGAGATTTGCATGAATGAACTTGTTGATGAAATCATGAGGATTTTAGAAATAAAAGAGATTTTGGATTTATAGAATACCTTAAGCACTTCATAATGTGATAAAAGCCTTGGTAAAATATGGCTTTTAAAATTACAATAGGGAGAAGTACTCTTCAACAACTGGGAGTCTGTGTTTAGTGGCAGCGGAGGACAGTTCAACATCCAGATTCCTATATACTCCTTTGATGGGAGAAATGTCATGACAGATCCATCTTGGTGAGTTCACACTGCTTTTTCTGTATTGCATGAAATGTACTCTTATTAGCTAGTAAGTATCAAAATACCATGAGTTGCTAGATGTGTCAAAAGTTAACTTCCACCTTCTCCTCTCATCCTTTCCCATCCTTCTCCATTCCCCTTCTCCTCCATTCCTACTCTCCTAATGATTGCAGAGAGGGACAGGAGGAAGAGAACAGAGCATAGAATACCTCTGATGTCCCCATTTCCTCTCTTCCCACCCAAATCTTCTGCCTCACTTTGCTTTCTGCATTCGTATTGCGTCAAGTGAATTTACAGAAGGGGTGTGGAGATAATGGCTGCTATAGGTTTAGGCATCAGATCTGATGTACAGATAAAGGATTGTTTCAGGAATATAACTTTAAACATTACTGTTTAGGCCACAAAAAGTCATATGGCATGGTTCAACTGCAAATGGGATCTGGCTAGTTAACAACTACTGTGAAGCTTGGCGGACAGCTGACATGACAGTTATGGGACAAGCATCAGCACTAACAACTGGGAAACTTCTGGATCAAAAGCCTTACAGCTGCAATAATAAGTTTATTGTTCTGTGTATTGAAAACAGTTTTGTATCTGATATCCAAAGAAAATAATTAATCTATTGCACATAGAAAACATTTGAATTTTATTTCATAAAAAGTTGACACTGAAATTTAATGCTAATGGTGTAAATATTCTATTTTTTTTAATTGCACATTTACAAATAAAACCAAAGAAAGCATACCTCAAGACAGACTATTTTAGCAGGGTGGACTTCAATCTTGGTTTAGAGGGCTAGCTGGCAGGTGGCCTTTTGAACCACTTAAACCCCACATAGGGATTGCATGAGGAGCCAGCAGGCTGAGCAACCATGCAGAAGTGTCTGTTAACTCCTGGTATGCTGTAGTTCTGGTCTCCATTTTGGCCTATGCAGGGCTGGGGATGAAGATCACTTTGAGGATGAGCCAAGTGTGGTCTGAGAGCAAGACTAAGGGACGGACCACAAATCCATGTTTGTTCAGATCTAGTGACTCCACAGTCAACCAACACAGAAGGGCTGCTACTGCTACTCCAGCCCATGGGAGCCCTCCACCTTGGCTGTAGATTGTAGGGGATGAATTTCATCTCCTCTTGTTCCCTCTTTCTAGCTGACTACTCAGATCAGGATTAATTTAAAAAACGAGATCCTAAAGTTAGGCTCCCTACATTCTGTAGTGCTGGGAGTTTTGAAGGAACTTGCTGTCCTAATTTAGTGGAAGCTAGCTATGAATGTAATAGACCAATTTCAGGCTCCCATTTTTTACAGTTTGGCATTGGGCATTGTAGGAGGATTGAATTTGAAAACAGTGAAAACAAAATCTGATTCATACATTGGTGCTACTATTGTCAGGAAACCACAAGCGAGGTTGACAGAAAACATCCTGACAGTACTAATGAGTTTTACTGCCACATCTGAGCACAGTAAATGTAGATATAAGAACCAAACTTTATTCATTCCACTGCATTGTAGAGGAAGCTGTTTCATAGTGTTAACGGACACTGCTGAAAGACGGACACCTGTCATGTTTTCTTTAAATTAGTTTTGGACAATGCTATCCCATTAAGTTATATGTAAAAGTGACTGTCTTATTCACCCTCCCCCCCCCCCTCCCCCCCCCCGCTCCTCTCCTCGTGAGACTATTGCTTTTTCACTGGTATTATTCTTGTTAATATCGACTAATCTGTACTTAGTTATAGAAATCATCAGTAAGTATTAATGTCTCACACAAACAGTATTACCATAACATATGTATGTCTCCTCTGTATTTTCCTACAATATATTTTAACTTAAGGTATTTACTTTTTGCCATAATCTAACAGACTATATCAGTAAAAGATGAATTTCCACATTATAATTTTGTAAGTTTAAGATAGAGACTAGATTTGAAATGGCTACTCTTTTAGATTTTGTGACTCCTCTACTATCAAAGCAGTAATTTACTACTTCAGTAGCTACTTTCATTCAAGTGAAAATTCCCATCCATATGGCTTTTATTATCATAAATGCATTAGTTTTTTATAAAATGTAATATATGAAATCCAGTTTTATTTTTCCATTTTAAGTAATACAAAAGCATCTTTCCTGGGTTATCTGAGTCACCTGTTTGCTTTCTCGCTGTAAATGTACATTTCATTGCTATAATGTTCTAATGAGGCAAAGCTGCTTTTTTATCATAGTTAATGTGGTTTTGAACAACAAATCAATATGCTTATTTAAGTTTCATATCTTCAAAAAGCTGAAGGTGCCTGTAAAGTGCTCAGCGCTTTCATCCCTGAACTAGGAGCTGAGGATCCTGCCAGGTGCTGAATTTCATAAGCCCTGATCCTGCCAGGCAATCCATGCTGAGTCCCACTGAGATCAGTGAGATTTCACATGGGTGCAGGATCTGCTTCCAGGGACTGATTGCAAGAGAGGAGCTTTAAGAATGCTTGCATCTAGCAGCCCCTGTCCTGCTGAAAAGCAAGATTGTTAGTGGCACCAACAGGACGTTAGAGCAACCCTAGTAATTTCACTGTACTAGTGACTTCTCCCCTTAATAAGAAAGCCTCATACAAGGAAATTTTGTGTTCTCTACAGGTATTACTCTACTTTCAGAATTAGAAGAATTTTACTGAGGTTATGTCACTACCACTTACGTTGACTCTTCCTGATGACTGACATGGCTACTCCCAGTCATAGGGATGGGTTTTTATGCCAATGGGAGACCATAGAGCAGTGGTTCTCAACCTATTTACCACTGTGAGCCACATATTTAGCTCTGTGTATTAAGAGGGCCTCATTCACACAATGTATATGCTATCTTTGTGTCACAAGGGCCATAACAATGTGCTGATTGAATCGTGGGTTGAAAACTACTGACATAGAGAAAACTACTGAACCAGCATTGCTGCAGCCGTGTAAGTGTAGACATGCCTTAAGTAAACAATAACAGGTTTATCACTTTTAACTGCTTTGGAGTACAGAAGGCAGTCTCCTGTGCAGATGAAAATGTAACTATAGTGAGCATGTTAATCTCACTTACTCACTATGGGTCAGCACAAAGACTAGGCCCCATGTAAGACCCAGTCAAAACCTCACAATAGAACTTGCAAGGGCCATAGACCTTGGAGTGGTCCAATGTACTGGAGAGACAGCAGTCTGTCAGTAAAGCAATCAGAATGTTGAACACTGTCTTTCATACTATCATAGGGGGCCATTTAAGAGAAGACAGATGCACCTCTCCATGCCTGAAAAAATACATGGCAGGGCTGCTCTGACAGATGTTAAGGTCAACACATGTTGCCAAATTTAGACCTGACATAAACAGGTGAAACTGCTGGCCTTTGCCTTTCTACACCATGGCGAGAAAAAATAAACTAACAAAATTAATAGTAATTGGTAAATTTTTAATTATCTCAAAGAAAGATTGTACTATGGTTAGGGCACTAGCTGGGAACACAAGAACACTCAGGTTCAATTCACATTTTTGTTCAACCCTTCCTGTGTGACTTCAGCTTTCCCTGGCCCAGCTCTCTATATGTAAAATGGGCACAGTAGCATTTCACCATCTTCCAGGGTTTAGGCTTTGTTGATTGGATGTGTCTGATTTATTTCCCAAGATTCGTTGTGTGGCACAAAGGGAGTATACTGGCTCTGTGTGGGTCATAGCTATTCACTAAGCCCAGAACTGTCTTCCCTAACTTGGTAGCAGCAGTAACCACTGGCAGGACATGATCCATATACCAACGCAGCATGTCAGCTGCTGTTGCATTGGGCAGGACTGCTTTTAGGGGCAGGTGAACAGAGCAGTTATCCTCACGGCCAACCACCAGGGGGACAATATACCACTGGCCACTTGGCCTTTTTTTGGTGGGGGGAGGGCACATCTCTGATGCACTGCCAAAAATGTAGGCAGAATGCTGAGAGTCACCTGTGGTATTGAGATGCCTTCTGTGCCCACACATTAGTCAAGAAGCAAATGACAACAGTATAAAACTCCTCTCAGTGTGATAATAGTACCAGTTATCAGAAAGCTGATTTTTACCAGCAGGTATCATTGAAACAAATCACTCATTTTAATTAAAAATAGTGCCCCAGTGTCAAATCTCATTTGAATTTGTCCAACCCAGCAAAGATCAGAAGGTTGCCCAAGAGTGTACCAGCAGAATTTACCTCAGTATTTTCAAATAAATTAAAATACATATGTCAAAATCTCCCCCATCTTATTTTTAACAAGGCTTCACTGAGGCAATTGTTTTGCATTAGTTCCTGTGAAAAAGCAAGGTACTGTATAACTTTGTGGAGAATTCTGGGGAGGCCAGTTATAGCTCAAATAAGAACGTGAAGGTTAAACTGTGTAGTGGGTGGTATATTGAATGATTCAACCACACTACAGCAGAAGAGATACTGTTGAACAGAACATTTCAAAAGAGACTGTGCTACATTGTCTACACTGGTGAGGCTTTGTTTGAAGAGCTGCCTTGTATTATTGGTGCAAATGCACTTTAAAAAGAGCCCCTGACAGCTTGGAAGAAGTTCAAAGAAAAGCAACAGAGAAATAAAAATAAGCTTTTGAGTAACTAGGGCATGATTATCACAAGTTGCACTTATTGAATTAAAAGTACTACTTTAAAACTAATTTAATCTGTTGCAATTATTACAAAATCAAATTTAAGATGTTATATTTGTTTAGTTTATCCTTAGAAGTGGAGAACTGAGCACATGCATTAGAGGAAAGAACTGTTCATGTGTCTGTTTATAAACAGAGGTTACAAAACGGGGCAGCTCAGGGAAATCTAATGTGTCAGAAGCAGGTCAATAATATCAGAAATGTAACCATCTGGATTGAGTGACTGCACCAAGAGCACCTGATGGAGTCACAATGTTATTTTTCTTTAATACGTTGAATGTGAGAGCAGGTTACTGTGTTGCGATGATTTGCAACTCAGTCTATTTATAACACCTACTCTCGAACAATACAAAAATTACAGTGGTGGTGAATACTATACTTAAACATTTATTTGACATATTCACGTGATTTATTACAGACACAACCATCCAAAGAAAAGAATCATAAAGGACAATAAAATAAAAAAAGAATGATTATCAGCACATTGTGAGCTAGCTAAGCCACAGAAAAAGGGGATTCCTGGAATCCTGGACATTTCATGGCCTGAGCTCCCACTTTCAAAGCCATCAGTGTCTAAATTACTGTACGTAGTAATTAATCTTTTGAATTACTTCAAGCATATATTATCAAGTTACATTGGATCTTATTTAAATACAAAACAAAACAGAGAGGGTAATCATCTTCAAGGGGACAAGTATCAGAGGGGTAGCCATGTTAGTCTGGATCTGCAAGAACAACGAGAAGACCTGTGGCACCTTATAGACTAACAGATTTATTGGAGGATAAGCTTTTGTGGGCAAAGACCCACTTCATCAGATGTATGTCATGTATCTGACAAAGTGGTTCTTTGCCCATGTAAGTTTATGCTCCAATAAATCTGTTAGTCTATAAGGTGCCACAGGACTTCTCATTGATCTTCAAGGGGACATACCCTTAAGGGGAATTATTATAACTGCATAGAATGATAATAGAAGGTATCACATAAGGAAATATGAAAATCAGCATGACTGGTCAAATCTTTTACTGCATTTCCCCCAGGATTTTTTTTCCATCCAGCTCATAGACAGAAGTTGTTTTCTGATGGAGGAGCCCTCTTACTCAAGTTTAGCCCTTCTAGATTGATTGAGGGCTCTTCCAGGCTCACTGCACTACAAGGACATTTCTCAGGAATCCACAGAGCTCTGAGACCCTCCAATCAGTGGAAGATCTGAGAATCTAAGCCCTAGATGGTAAGGATCCTATGGTTCAAACTCAGAGCCACAAATTCATCGGGTGCAGAGGCTCCGCACTGGCACAGCGTGGAACCAAGAGGCATTTCCTTCTTTTCAACCATTATTTCGTTCAGGATGGTGCAAATATTATGTAATCTCTCATAGTGTTGATCACTAGTTATACACCACTGAACAATTACCTTTCCTTGATGTGCCATGCTTGATGTGAATGGCTTTGTCCCAACAGTGGTGCTCCTATTATACCTCTTTCCACTTCCACATAGAATTGAGTTATTAATTTCTAATACAGCTTACACAACTTCCTTTACATTATCCGTAGCTCAGTGCCTTCAGAATCTTATTGGGCTTTGAGCACAAGAGGTTTCCAGACTAGAAACTTTCTAAGCAGGGGATTTTTTTTGAGGCCCTCAACATGGCTTTTATGCTCCTGGCTTTTGTTTTCAGACTGTGAGAACTTGTCTTTGCAATGTCTGCCATTGGTCCCAGCCTGGTTAATAGCTCAAACACTTTTTGATTCCACTTCTTCCATACTTCTGATAACTACATATACTGTTTTTAAAAGAAACAGCAGGTGCCTTCCAAGCGGTTCCTACAGAAAAGATAGGGTACATCTACACAGCAACATTATTTCAAAATAACTTAGGGTATGTCTACACTACAAAGTTAATTTGAACTAACAGCTGTTAGTTCGTACTAACTTTAATAGCAGCTATACATGCAAACTGCTAGTTCGAATTTAAATCGAACTAGCGGAGCGCTTAATTCGAACTAGGTAAACCTCATTCTGCGAGGACTAACGCCTAGTTCAAATTAAGTAGTTCGAATTAAGGGCTGTGTAGCCACTTAATTCGAACTAGTTGGAGGCTAGCCCTTCCAAGGTTGCCCTGGTGGCCACTCTGGGCCAAACCGGGGAAACTCTTCTGCCCCCCTCCCAGCCCTGGAGCCCTTCAAGGGGCATGGTTTGGGTGCAGTGCTCATGCCAGTTGCAAGCCTGCCAGCACCCAACCAGCAGACCCTGCACCTGGCACGGCATGAGCCAGCCACCCGCTGCCACCCAGCCATCCGCCTCTTCCCAGGACCAGGCTGGTGGCTCCCAGGAGCCTGCCCGAGGCCACAAGACGCAGATGCCCACCTGGTCTAGTGCGGAGATGGTGGACCTCATCCAGGTTTGGGGAGAGGCCTCCAATGTCCACGACCTCTGCACTAGGCACAGGAATGCTAATTTGAATTAGTTTTTAGGTCTAGATGCACTAATTCGAATTAGCTTAGTTCGAATTAACTAATTCAAATTAAGTTAGTTCGAATTAGTGCTGTAGTGTAGACATACCCTTAGTGCTCAGCTACACAGCAGGCAGTTATTTCAAAATAATGTTGAAATACTGTTAAGCTGGAAGACTTCTTACTTTGACTCCTGTAACACTCATTGTATGAGGAGTAAGGCAAGTTGGAGGACGAGTGATTTGTTTTGAAATAAGTACTGTGTAGATGCTCCCAATTTCGAAATAAGCTACGCAATTGATGTATCTCAATTTGCGTAGCTTATTTTGAGTTAAGCTCTGCTGTGTAGATGCACCCTTAGACCAGCTTAAAAAGGCAAGAGAAAGTTGCTGCCTTGAGTTCAATGGCAGTTTTCTCAGGTTCAGTTGATTCTGCCTGAAAAAACGGCCAGGATATGCAGCTGTCCTAGTTTGCCAAGAACCTTCCTTTTTAGGATGTCACACTTAACACAGCCAAAAAGCAAATATGCCGGGGGCAGTTATGGTCATATGAGTGTACCAAATAGTAAAGATTAAAAAAATTCAAAGTCACCGACGATATGTTTAAAGCATGGAAAAGCAAATGCTGTCGCAAACAATCAACACATACAAAACAGTGTCACTCATGTAAGCCATTAACCAAATACCACTGAAGGCACAAGACAAACTTATACCCACTTCAATGGGTTTTGGAGCAGGTACCTAGGGAACTGTTTCATTTGGTTAGCTATTCCTCCTCCAGCACTCCTCCTTTTCTCAGCTACCCAGCCAACAACAAGCTTTGACCCAGATGTTCAAAACATAATTGGGTCCTTAACCCCCATTGCAACTAAAACTCCCAGCTAAACACGTCTAGCAGAAACAAGGTGGGCAAGGTAATGCCTTTCTCACTAACAGAAGTTGGTCCAATAGGAGACAAGATATTGAGCTACATTGACAAAAGAACTCTTTATGTAACTCAGAAACTTGTCTCTTTTACCAACAGACATTGGTGTAATAGAAGACATTACCTCACCCACCTCTTCTCTAATCTCCTGGGATCAACATGGGCACAGTAATATTGCAGAGTTCTAGCAGAGGCAGATCACAGCTGTCATTGGGTTTGAAAGCGTGGGTATGTCTATACTGCATTCCTCTTTCGAGAGAGGAATGCAAATGCAGCTAAGAGAAATTGCAAATGAAGAGCGGATTTGAATTTCCCATGCTTCATTTGCATAATCATGTCTGGCGCTATTTCAAAATACCCTATTTCAAAAAAAGAAATGCTGTCTAGATGCAGTTATTTCAAAAGAAAACCCTTCTTTCGAAATTACCCTAAAACTTCAGAGTGTCTCTAGACTACAAGGTTTTATCGAAAAAAAGTAGTCTTTTTTCGAAAAAACTTCACTTGCATCTAGACTGCAGCTGCATTCTTTCTAAAGTAAATCAAAAGAACGTGGCAGTTTTTTCGATCGCAGTAAACCTCATTTTACGAGGAATAACGCCTTTTTTTAAGTACTTTTTCAAAAAAAAGTGCTATTGAATGCAAACTGTGCTTTTTTGAAAGAGAGACTCTCTTTCAAAAAAGCAGCTTCCTTTTTCAAAAAATCTGCTTGTAGTCTAGACGCTGTCTTTCGAAAAAGCCTCTTTCGAAAGAGGCTTGTAGTCTAGCCGTAGCCTCATTATAAGGAGTAAGGGTATAAGGAGTAAGGGTAATTATAAGGAGTAAGGGTAATTTCGAAAGAAAGATTTTCTTTTAAAATAACCGCGTCTAGACAGCACCCGGACGCGATTATGCAAATGAAGCATGGGAAATTCAAATCCATGCTTCATTTCCAATTTCTCTCTGCTATATTTGCATTCCTCTCTCGAAAGAGGAATGCAGTGTAGACATACCCGAAGGCATTGATTTTTATATTTCATTTATTTTGATCCAGAATATGAATTTGTTTGCTTTGAATGTAAAAAGGGGGTTTCACTTGTGCCCCTCAAACCCTCTTTGTTACTTCATTGACTGTGCCTTTTTACATCATGGACATGGGTCACAGCTAACACTCTCAGAGCTGCTGAAACACATAGAAATAGACAGCCCAGCAAAATCAAGCCAAATAATTCAAAATTATGGAATTTCTATTTTTAAAAAAATCAGTAAATTTTCTACCAGAATCCTTACATAATAACATCCCATTTTGCATGATTAAGCATTCAAATTTAGGAAATGGCAGCATTAAGATTACACATACAAGCTCAATACTGCCACTTTGTATGCAGGCTTTAAAATGTAGCCTTTTATTTCATGCTCACATCCAAATTTAACCACGACTGCATAAGAGGTGTGCATGTAACGAAGAGACAGGGACAACCTCCCTGTTATACATTTTACGTGCTTTCAGCATAACACACTGTGGGCAGCATATTATCTTGTGTTGGACTCCTTGCATACAGGTGATGGCAAGCTCCTTGTTTTCTAAATACCATCGCTGACCCACATGGGAGAAAGCATTCATCCTATCAACAAGAAAACGCCTCATTATAGCAGCCTGGTAATTTGCCCGCTTGCTGTGTTAGTTCATAGCATGACATGTTGGTTTAATCTTCTACTTAGGCAGTGAAGATTGTGCTAGGCAAAACACCTTCTATGGGGCATCACTGATTCATGGAGCTTAGGTCCATCAATGGCTATTAGCCAGGATGGGTAGGAATGGTATCCCTAGATTCTGTTTCTCTGGAGGTTGGTGACAAGGGAGGGATCACGTGAGAATTACCTGTTGTGTTCCCTCCTTCTGGGGCATCTGGTATTGGCCACTGTTGTCTGACAGGATACTGGGCTGGATGGACCATTGATCTGACTCAGTATGCCTGTTCTTATGTTCTTAACTGTGCCAGGACTTCTAATTCTTCCTGCTTGTTTCCCAGGCTTCTTGCATTCATGAACAGACATCTTAAATAACTAGCTGATTGCCCTACCTTCTCCTTACAAATTAGGGGTCTTCCTCTGTTGCACCTTCCTTGTGTTTCTTCCTGATATCCTACTTATATCATATAGTGCTTGGATAACAGCCATTGCATCAAAGATTATTACACCATTCTCTGGAACATGGTCAATAAGCCATTCTCAACTTTTAGATTAAAGAAGCTAGAGCTGAATTGATTTGTTGGCTTTGTCAGAATACTGTTAGCACTAACATGTGGGTAGTGAACTGTTTCCGCTCAAACTCCATTCAGCTGAAGAAGTGGGTTGTGTCCACAAAAGCTCATGATACCATCTACATTTTTTGTTAGTCTCTAAGGTGCTGCAAGATTATTCACCTTTTAAGTTTTTCCAGTTACAGACTAACTCGGCTATCCCTCTGAAGCTTTTGTTTCCAAACACAAATAGTAGAACAAGTTTTCTCTGAGGTCAATTTATCTACTTTGACCAAATACAAGAAGTCTTGCAAAGAGTTTGTTGTTATACAAAAATCACATCATTGCCAACCAATTTTGCTTTTCTTTTGGGTTTGACTTGATCACTGACTGTTTTCTGTTTCTGGCTTTTGATAGGAGAAAAAATGTCCTGCGTAGCAAAAAGCAGTCACTAGTTTAAAACGTTTATTAAGTAAAATTTCATCATTCTCTTCAGTAAGCAAGTCATCTGTAATCTCACTGGTGGAAACAACACCTGAATGTAAACACACTTGTCTACCTTGAAGAGTATGAAAAGGATTGATCACGCATTCAGTAGTGCATAAAATGCTCATTGTGGCTGTCTAATCATTCTGAATTCTACTGCTAGCAAGGTTCTTCTATTTTCTTGGAGTCTTGCCTGCCACACTTTACTCTATCTTGTAAGAGCAGCTCTCTCATGTTGTGATAAGAACCAGTGATAAACTGGTAAATGGGTTTGTGTCAACCCAAACAAGCCACCTTTTGTTTTTAAATATTTATTTCAGGCTTGTTTAATTGCCTCAAAGAGAATCCACTTCCATTTTGACATTGGACTGCCCAGTCTCTTTGAGTGCTGAGTTTCTTATAACATTCTGGGGGTAAGGTAGGGTAATAGGCAGTTTCACCACTTCCAGTCAATATGAAAGAAGATAACTTGGTACAGTTCACCCGATTGTAAAAGAAGAACTATGGTATCATGAAGTAGATAGCTGAAAGGTGCAATTTCTAATCAGACTCATCATGGGTTACTCGCACAAACAGGCAAGATTTGCATAATGGTGATGTAAGAGCTCCAGAAGGCTAATGTTATGTTCTTTTTGCTCTTTCTCTGCACAAAGACTTCATATTTTATGACGACCAAGACAACATTAAGACAACATCTTAATTTAAAGATGATCATCTTTATTAATACTTGCTTTCGGACATCTCTCTTGATGGTGCTTCAATGATTGGAACTAATGGCATTCTGCCTGATGTTCTTATGTTCTTATGTTGGAATTGATTCAGTCTCAATTTTTCCATTGGTATGGTGGGAAGTGGCATGCTGGGATAGGGTTTCTTCTCCAAAAGTAATGTCCCAGACTAGAACTTTTAGAGGTTCCTTTACAAAGTCCAATCTTTAACAAGCTGTAATTGAGCAAGGCGTGTGTCATGGCTAATTAAGTCATTCCAAAATGCACAATGTCACAGTTTATTTGGCATGGAAATCACCTGAAATAATTTTGTCAAATGACTAATTGTCAATCGAAGGCAAGGGGATTTATGTATATGTTTTCAACACCTGAATGCAAAATAAACAATGAGTCTCAGAGAAGAGATATGAATTTAAGTTCCTGTGGTGGGCACATCACCAGTTAAATTAATTGATGGTGGCCAGGGACAAGTCATCCCAGGACTGTCATTCTATGTGTTCCTGGTGATCAATGACTACACATCAGATATAATTACTGTTGATGATCCATGGGATGGTAGCAATGTTCCCGCTAATCCAGTGGTCAAGATCAGTAGATCAAGATCTACCAGTAGATCTTGGAGTTTTTAACAGGTGATCCTGACTGGTTTGTCCAGGAAGCTATCAAGCACTGGCACTTCAGTTGCCCCTCCACCGACTGTCATGCTGCTCCTGCCTTCTGCCTTGGAGCTATCCCCCGGGAGCCTCCTGCTTTCCATGCAGGGTATGGAAGGGAGAAGAGAGGGTATACTTATGTTAAGGTGTCCCTCCTCCCCCCATTCCTGTACCCTTTCTCTACATAGAGAGAAGGGGATGGAGGGAGCTTGGCAATGTAAATCTCTGTCGCTCACACACTGTGTGTGTCTCTCTAATTCTCACAAAAACACACTGTCCTCCACTCTCATCTCCTGACCCAACACATACGTGGGGGGTTGTTGTTGTTACTTTCACTGCTTGCAAAGTGGGTGATTTTTGATTTTTGACTGGTTTGTGCATCTCATAATTTTCATTTTTCTCTATTCTTAAATTTAATTTTTTGAGTAGTGAGTTTTAAAATGCCTAACCTGTCGTGGCTGGAGTAGTTATCCCTGTGGTAATTGCTGCTCTGGAAGTGCCTGGCATGTCCCTACAGCCTCTGAGAAAGGCAGAGCAGGGGGTCTCCACCTGCTGTCCTTGCCTGCAGACACCAATCCTGCAGATCCCATTGATCAATAACAGGGAACCGTGGCCAGTAGAAGCTGTGGGCTCAGTGCTTGTAGATGATGGGCAGCACATGGCACCATTGGAGCCATTGCTGTACCTGCCAGCTGCTTTCAGGAGTGGTGCAGGGCCAGGGCAGGAGTAAGCCGCCTTAACCCCACTGTTCTATCACCTGGAAGCTGCCTCAGTTATACGGTGCCCAGCCAGAGTCTGCTTCCTGAACCCCTGTCCCAGCCTTGAACTTCCTCCTACACCCAACCTCCTGCCCCAGACGTGAGTCCCCCTGCACCCTAACTCCTTCTCAGAGCATCCTGAATCCACTCCTGGATCCCAATCCCCCTCCCACACTCCAAACTCCTTGGCCCAAGAACAGAGTCTGCATCCCAATCCCCTACCCAGCCTGGTGAGAGTGAGTGAGGATGAGGGAGGAAGAGGGATGGAGTGAGCAGGGTGAGATCTCAGAGATGGGATAGAGTGGGGCAGGGCCTCAGAGAAGGGGTGGGAAGGAAGTGGGGCAAGGGTTTTTAGGTTTGAGGAAGATCTTACATTGCACTTAAAAAAAGTGATCTTGTGGTTAAAAAGGTTGGGAACCACTGCACTAATTTATTCCATCCATGTGCAGAATAATTATGTGCACCATAGCATGTGCGAATGTGCACCACTAAAAACAAAAACAAAAACCCTGGTTTTGGGCGCTCTGCTAATCAGTTGGGCAGGATTTGAATCTTTGAGTGGCCACCCAAGCACACAACTTCCAGGACACGCTGGATGGTAGATCAGCTTGTGGTTGAGAATGATTTCATTCCTCTTCATTCAGAGTTGTCTCTATCTGTACTTGGCTCTGATTGATATGGCAGTCTCCTGTTGACAGGGTCTCAGTGTACATCATGTCACCAACATTCTTGCAGTGTGGCATATGAAAGGTGAGCCGAGGGAAATAATGTTTCAGATGATATTTCAGTTTATAACTTCTGTAATACGAAACCATTCAGGATTTCTAAATGTGGGGTTCTCTATAAGAACATTGATTGTAGTTGTAAGACAAAATATACACATCACATCCTTTTTCTAAGACTTAGCATTTGTCTCTACCATAGTTGTACCAAACAATTATGAAAATATCTGCTTATACAGAGGTGTGATTTTAGTAAACCATGTACCAGCTCTGTCCAAGGCCATATGTGCTAGCTAATGACTGACAAATTCATATGTGAAAATCAAACTAACTCATTTTAGTTTTATTTAAAATACGTATTATTTGTATAAGAATGTACTTAGTGTTCAAACTCTATAAAATGCTTGTAAGCTGCTGTATGCATTAATCTCACTTGTAATAAGTGTATTCCATACAATACAGAGAAATATGTAAATTTTTGTTTAACTTTGAAAATGTTTGATCTGAACTTGGGAATCCAGGTTCCAGATTTGTCCCATCCACCCATTAAGGGGCTATCAAGATTAAATGGGCCATTAAGGAACATCAAGATAGAAAGGATTAGGAAATGGCCTTATCACTGCTTGGATGGGCTACGTGCAAAGGTACTCATCTCTTGAATTGAAAGGCTAAAAAGGGGGCCACAAGAAATTGCTTCATCCTTTAGCTCAGGGGTCAGCAACCTTTCAGAGGTGGAGTGACAAGATTTGACTTATTAACCTCAATATATGGGTCCAAGTGCCATAGAGACTTGTTAAACCAATGATAGTCCTACTTACAGCAGCTTCATTAGTAAACAAAGATGCAGATCTTACCTTTTAGTGCAGGGGCTGGCAACCTTTCAGAAGTGGCATACCAAGATTTAACTTATTCACGGATCTGTGGGCCGGGGGAAGGGGAGGGGAGACAAGGGCAGGCTGGGTATGGTGACTATATTTTCTGAACCAGTTGCAGCTAGGGAGAACAGTTTACTTTACATTATGAAACAGATTAAGCATTTTAACTTTCTCGTGTTAGTTTATCAAACTTCATTTTAAATGAAGTAAAATATTACGTCCAACTGTTACCGGGCGTTTGCCCTGCACTGACCCTTTAAGGGCAAAAACCCCAGCCCTGAGTGAGGGCTGAGAGTGAAGCCTCAGCTGAGGCAGTTCTTGCTAATGAGGGCCCAGATGAGGGCTATATAAAGAAGGATTCCTGGCAGGAGAGGGAGAACTGACTGCTGCTCTGGCTAGAGAGCAGGTGGGACCTGACTACCAGGGAAGCAGGAGGCAGAGCAGTGCTAGGGAAGGAAGGCAGAGCTGGAAAAGCTCCCAGGCTGCAGGGCCTAAAACAGTGGCCCCCAACCTTTTGGGGCTGCCAGGCACCTGGGGGCAGGGCCGCTCATGGGCTGCGTGTCTGGGGGCAGAGCCACGCATGTGCCGCACGCCCGGGTCCGGCACCGGCATGTGCTGTGACCCTGGGCAGGAGCTGCCCAGTCACCCGGGACCGGCACCAGCCTGTGCGGCAACCCCGGAGCAAGGGCCGCCCATGCGCCAGGCATCCGGGGCTGGCAAAGGCATGTGCCATGACCCCAGGGCAAGGGCCGCCCATGCACCCGGAGCCAGCACCGACACATGCCGCGACCCCGGGGCAGGGGCCGCTCGGGCCCGGCACCAGCCTGTGCCACACGCCCGGGGGCGGGGCCAGCCCAGATTGTTCTGCGAGTGCACATAAATGGCCCGCGGGCACCGGGTTGGGGACCACTGGCCTAAAACAAGCCTCAAGGCTACTAGGGCTGTGGAAGCAGCCATGGTAGGCAGGGGCAGCAAGTTCACACCCCTTTGCCAGTGATGAGCGGCCATTACAGACTGCAGTTTGCCCCGAAACAGGGACTAGTTGAAGACTGGCAGTGGGTCACTGAGGCAAGGTGGGTACAGGGGAACTGGGTGTTCCCTGGAAGTAGAACAGGGTGCCCTGGGGAAGGGAGTACCCTGGTGTGCAAGCAGGATAAACACCAACCCTCGGAAGGGGTGCTCAGAGACTAGGGTGGGCACTGCTGGAGGGCAGTGTCCTAAAGAGGATTCTGGGGAAAAAAACATAGGGAGACACGAGCAAAAGGGAGGCATCCAGCAAGCAAATTTCCAGAGCAACCAGCTGGAGGTGCTAGGGTGGTGAGTCTGCCCTGTGACACCACCACAAAAGGTTTCCATGTTTTTGTTATTTATGGCAGGGGTGGGAAACCTTTTGTGGGTCTGGGGTCACTGACCCACAGAAAAACAGTTGAGGACCACACAAGTGAGAAGCAAAAAAAATCCTCCAAAAAAACCCACAAGCCTCACTGATGTGGCCCCAATTGAGACACTCACTCCTCTGGTGCCCCAGCCTCCTGGGGTGAGGAGAAGGGAAAGGTGGGGGCAAAATTTCCTCTGCCCTGCCCCCGCCCTGCAAGAAGCATGCAGTGCTTAGAGTCACCACATGCTCCTGGCAGAGCAGGAGGAGACTTTGTGTGCTCCCCAATCTCCAAGCCATGATTGCGCACTCACCCTTCTGTCCCCAGGCCAAAGTCCTCTCCCATTGCCAGGGTCATGGGTGCCTAAGAGGAACCTGGGCGGGCAGGCCAAAGACTTAATGCACTCCCCCACCCCTAGACCAGTCATGGTCTGTGGGTGGGGAAGCAGGGAAGTATCCTGGCCCTGCCCCTGTCGGTGCTGCCCAGGGCCACTTCAAAAATTTGTGAAGTGGCCCCCGGCAAAAAATTATTCCCCACCTCTGATCTAGATCTTCCCTGATAGATGTCTTTCCAAATTGCTCTAAAATATCTCCAGTGATGGAGATTCCTCAACCTCCAATCATGTTCCCTCTTAGTCTTTTCTTTTCTAAACTAAACAAGCCCAATTCTTTCAGTCTTCCTTCATAGGTCATGTTCAATCATTTTTGTTGAAACTTCTCCAATTTTTCTACATCTTTCTTGAAATGCGGTGCCCAGAACTGGTCACAATACTCCAATAACTCTTATTTCTTTTTCCTAGTTAAAAAACCTTAACTTAGTTTATTATAGAATTGACACCAAGCACCGTCTTTCCTCAGTAGCCATAAGCTATGGAATAATATGGCTTCCAACAAGGCCGCTGATTTTGGTACTCATGTACCAAAAGCTATCAAGTCACTGAGCAGCTAAGTTATGATGCAGCTACACCTAAAACCAATTTTAAAAATGTATTGCAGCTAATGTTTGAAATGAAAATTCACGTTGTACAAAGGTTTCGAGAAAAAAGCTGTGTACATCTGGATTCATGCTTGGATTATCTAAATTAAAAGTCCTGTTTAGAAAGTCATAAAATACATGCAGTGCATAATCAGCATTGATCCAAAAAATCAAATGCTCTGCTGTCTGAGCTAGCCCTACTACATTCAACTTTAGCTACCCCAGTCAAGATACTCAGATATGTAGATGCAAACTCCAGTTGATTTCAGCAGTAGCTAGGAGCTAAATGCATAAGAGGATTTCAATTCACCTTACCAAAAAAGTATTGACAAACTGGAGGAAGCTCAGAGAAGAGCAACAAAAATGAAGGGACTGATTTCTAGAGGGAATTTATAGGAGTATAACTTCCCCAAGAGATGATTAGATGAGTAGAGGATGTAATAAAACTATACAAATAGCTAAAGAGTACACGATGAATCTCTTTAATCCAGCACCCTTGGGATCTGACCCATGCCGAACCAGAGAATTTTCTGAACCACAGGAGGTTGATGCAGAATGACAACAGGTCTCCATTGGTGTGTGAAGGAAGAGTTGGGGAGCACCACAGCTCCCCCTAGCATGGCTCCCTGCAGCCAGGACCTTGCTGGCCCCTCACACAGGATCCTAGCCACAGGGCTCCACAGCTGCTTCCTGATGGGGTCCCAGTATGGGGCAGTGAGAGGCATGGACAAGTGTAAAGCCTGGGAGGGACCCTGGGTGGCAACTGGGACCCCAAGCAGCAGCAGGGCATGGGGGGAGCTTGGCACTGTTGAGTGCTCCACTAATTTTTCCCAATGAGTGCTCTGGTCCCAGAACACTCATGGGCTATATCTACACTCGCGGCTTCTTGTGCGAGAAATATGAAAATGAGGCTAAGCGTGGAATATCACCGAGTCTCATTTGCCTACCTAATGAGCCACCATTTTTGCAGAAGGGGCTCTTGCGCCAGAAGGAGCTATCTACACTGCCCCTTCTCGCACAAGAAAAACCCTCTTGCACAATGCCGTTATTCCTGAAAATAAATCGGCGTAACGGCATTGTGCTGGAGGGTTTTTCTTGCGCAAGAAGGGGCAGTGTAGACAGCTCCTTCTGGAGCAAGAGCCTCTTCTGAAAAAATGGTGGATCATTAGGTATGCAAATGAGGCTCGGTGATATTCCACGCTTAGCCTCATTTGCATATTTCTTGTGCAAGAAGCCATGAGTGTAGACACAGCCATGGAGTCACTGTCTGTGCTAGACCACGGATGTTGCTGAACCATTGAATTATGGATTAGAGAGGTTTAACCTGTATTAACACAAAGAAAAGAGGGATTATTTGTTGTAATATACAACGTAAAACTAAGGTTTCATCTACAAAAGCGAAAGGACAAGTTTCTTACAACTGTTGTTAGCAATGGATTCTGCTGAACTGATTTAAAAATCAGACTGGGCAAAATATTATCATAATCACTGCAGAAAATATTGAGACTATTTTTAGTGTTGTTTGCTGCTCACATCATATGCATTTCTTTCCCCCAACCCCCCACCCCAGGAGACAGAGCTTCGGAGAAATGTTAAAAGGACAATATGAACTCAAATTTGTCCAAAATGTAATTGCAACCCATATGTCTCAGAATTGGGAACCAGAAAGTAAATCTAACTAGAAACGAAAGTGAACCTGTCTATGCTCTGACAAATGAAAAAAGGGAAACAAAAAAACTGAAATAGACACAAGATCATGGGATTTTAAAATTCTTTCAGTTTTAATAATTTAAGCCTCATCCTGCACTAAGCTATATGTCGTCACTTGGCAGACACTAGATTCTTGCAAAGCCTGACTGAAACCTTAGTGCCACTCATTTATGTTACCACATAGCTTTTCTTTACGTGGCTAGTTATTAGAGTTTGAACCCAGGAACTTCAGAGGTACAGCTCTGATCTTGTCTACTTGATCTGAATAAACAATTTGTGGAGAAAGTAGGCCATTAATCTTTGTGTAGGTCTAGAGAGATTATTTTACCTCTATTTGGCACTGGTGCAACTCCTGCTGGAATACTGTGTTCAGTTGTGATGTCTACCATTCAAGAAGGATAATCATACATTTGACAGAGTTCAGAGGAGACCATGAGAATCATTAAAGGATTAGAAAGCATGCTTTACAGTGACAGATTCAAGTTGCTTAATCTATTTATTTTAAGAGAAGATTAAGGGGCAACTTGATCACAGTTTACAAGTATCTACATGGAGAACAAATAATTGATAATGGATTCTTTAATCTAACAGAGAAAGGTGTAACGTAATCCAATGACTAGAAGTTGAAGCTAGAGAAAGTCAGACTGGAAATAAAACACAACAGTGAGGGAAAGTAGCCATTCGAACGATTTACCAAGTGTTGTAGTGCAATCTCCATAATTGGCGATTCTTAAATTCAGGCAGTCATTTTGAAATAATGTTAAAATTCTGTCAAGATGGAGGCCGTCTTACTCTGACTCCTGTAACCCTCATTGTACGAGGAGTAAGAGAAGTCGGAGGGAGAGTAATCTGCTCCGAAATAAGAGCTGTGTAGATGGTGCCAGTTTCAAAATAAGCTATGCAAGTGATGTAGCTCAGTTTGTATAGCTTATTTCGAGTTAAGCCCTGCTGTGCACTCTCACTGGCTCTACTGCTTAGGGATTCACTTGCCAGCACTCACAGTGGGTTCTGCTCTGTTCCTCTCCACCAGCTGCCCAATTGCTGTGCCTTTCTGCTAGCTGTCCTGCTGGCTGATTGCCCTGCCTCTCCACCAGCCATCCTGCTGGCTACTTGCTATACCTCTCTGCCAGACACTTGCTCAGATGTCTTCATGCTTAACACAGTTCTCCATGATTTCAGCTGAGGTGGGGGAGCCTCACTGCCAGTACACTGAGTAGTCCCTTGCATTACACTGTCTCAAAGCAGGTCTAACACTTATGATTTCAGTTCTGCAGCATGTAATAAGACACTCAACTGAGTCTAAATTAGCACTGTTATAACACAATTGGGAGACGGAGAATGTGATGGCATCTAGGGTTTTCATGCAGGACTCACACTCCTACGCATGCATAAGTGTGTGTGTCATGTGGTTGAGTTGAGGGTGAATCTGTCAGTCAGAAAATGCCAAGTACAGTTCTGCTGCTCTTGATTTACACAAGGATAACAACCCCGTATTATTCGAGCCCCAATAACAAACAGACTGGGGATCCCACACCAACCAAAAGTGACCATATGGGCATGCAATCCCATCATACTGAGCACCTAAGCAGGGTGGGTGTACTGAATATCAAACAATATCAGCTCCTGAAGTCATCACTAGATATGAAGGGAGAACTCATTCAGACTCTGTGTACATTATAAAGAAGAGGAGGATGGGACAGAGAGGTTGTTGCTCAGGAATGTAGGCAATCAGAGTGAAGTGGGGGAATGAGAAGCTATAACAGGGAATAGTAAGGGCTTTTTGGTTTTGTTTTGGGGTTTGTTTGTTTTTTTAAAGATTTTAAGCAGCAGGAAGCTTGAATGAACTTGATGAGGATTTGAGACTTTTTTGAGAATTATTTTATTTATTGTAATGAAGTCCAGACCAGAGGTAGAATTCCTGATAACGTATATTAACTGAATGAATCCCTGGTTGTTCAGAAGATATCGTATTTTAAAGTAAACACTAGTCTTCGACACCAGACAGAAATGTAGACTAAGAGATTTTCAACATCCAAACTATCCTGGCCAAGACAAATCCTGCTTTAATTTGATCTTGTTCTGACCTGTTGAGACTCGACTATATTGTACTTAAAGTAACTCAGTAATGAGCAATCCCTGCTAAGAAAACTAGGACTCAGCCCTTTGTCCCAGCCATACTGAAGAAATACCAGGTTGGAACAATTTCACTCTAGCTTCAAAATACTCTAGTCCATATAGTAAAGATGCAAGTTAGATGTCTTGTATGCATGTATTGCAGTGGCTGTCACTCATTCTGAAGATCCTTTACTAAGGCCAAGATTTTAAAAAAATGTTATGCCAAATTACTTATGGTAAAATTATATAACAGACATATACCATTTATAGAACAAAAAGACAATACCCAATGGAGAACTTTGCTCTCCATCACAATAACTGATACATCTGGGATCCATCAGGCACAATTCTAAGCAACTTGTAGATCTGAGACACCACCTCACAAATATTCTATCACTAACATGCCTCTGAAAGTTTAAATATCATCCATTTGCCTAGCTCCTTGTTAGTTTCAGCACTGTAGGACCTTTAATCTCTGTAGTAAATCACAGAAAATAGATTTGCTAGACACCTGGAACTGTAGTCCTAAGAGGCTTTCTAGACTAAAGTAGCATCTTGAATTGCACCCAGAATCAAATAGGGAACTAGTGTTGAAGTGCTGGAGCAATATGTTCTCATTGATAAATGGCATGTAGTAGCTACACTCTGAACCAGCTGTAGAATCTTCAAGAAATCCACCAGGTAGAACACATTGCATCAATCCAATCTAAAAATAACAGCATGAATTACTGTTATGAAACTCAAACATAAAGGTTCTCTTTGCCGCTGACTCAGAATAAGCACAGCTGCATGTCTTGAGTGCAGACATTGCTAGGTAGCAGTGCTAGGACAGGTGTGATGAATTAGATATTTCTGCCAGTAAAAAGGAGGTTTCTCCTCTCTTCCTCCAAGTTATAATCCTAATTTACTGTCATTAGGAATTAGTACTGATAGTAGGTGAGTGTATCCTTCTTCCTTCCATTATTGATTCTCATGTTGTTGTATGAAATGTTGTTGTTAAAACCATTTAAAAACCAGGTTGAACGAAGCTTTTAAAAACAAACAAAAACTCAATATAAAAAATCTCTGACTTTGATCAGGGTTGATTGCTGGTTTTGCTATACCTCTAAAAAGCTCAGATGCACCAATCAGATTTGAGGCCCCTGCAGTATTAGTCCCAAACCTCACTATGGCTTGTTAGAGATGTGGATCCAGGCTCTTGGATAATGGCCAAATCAATCCAGAACTTAAGAGTCAATGTAATAGGATCTATGAGAACTCCTCCTTCCTAAAAGCTATTCTGGTTGTTCTCTTTCAGTCAGAGATCTCCCTGTCTTCTGCACTTATTTGATTGAATTCAACTATCACAGGAAAGCTTCAAATGTAATAAGCTTGCCAAATGCAAGAAAGGTTGTTCTCTGGTTACTATTACTGGGGAACATACAAACTGCGCTGCTAAGAGGCCAGAACCCAAAAGGCGGTCTTATATTCCTATGGGATGTACACACTATGGTTTGCTCTTCAGAGATTCTAAAATCATAGTTAAAAGAGTGTGGGGAAAACTACCTTGTCTTGAAAATTGTGCTTCCAGCATTGACCTGGCATTGAGCCAGGAAGTCTGGCAACCTGTTACTGAGATTGCTTTTGACTGGATGGTGATCCAGACGACTTATAAGCTATATCCAATAGGACAGAAAATGTTCCCCACTCACTCTAGAAAGGTTGCCCTTCACCTTGGTCAGAATTGCAGGATTACCACAGACACATAAACCCTTCAAATGGATAGCTGGAATTAGATCCCAAGCACTTCCAGGCTTTCTTAAGTTCAGCATATTGGTCTCTGTCTCCACTACCCCTCCACTTGCTAACTGGACTGTTTGAATATGTCTGTGACTTGACATCCACCTTGGATAGACAGTGTACCTGAACTGGAATAAAATGAAAATGTAAGTCAGTACAGGCAGTAACAATGGTGGAAGCAAAATGCTTAGGCCCTAGCTATGCTAAAGCTTTTAACCTTTATATTGCCAAGAGAGTTATAACCAACACTGCTTGTAAAAGCTTACAATCTCTGCTTTCAATGGTATAAAGCATTAAACTTGCATACAATGTATATGCAGATATCAATCTCTACAGTAGTTTGGTTATAGAAATTTATCGGCTCAAAGCTGAAACCCAAGACTGTAAGCTTGAGTGGCTTACTAGGTACAGAGCAAGGATCATTATAGGCTGTCAAATACAACAAGCTGGTTAGCTGCAGACTTAGCATCTTAGGGTATGTCTGCAGTGTGGTCTTCTACCTTTTTAAGCACAAGATCACTTTTTGAATGTAAGTGCAATCCAAGATCTACCTCAAACCCAAATACCCTTGCCCCACCTCCTTTGTGCTCCTTCTCCAAGGCTCCCACCCCTGCTCACTCTATACTCTCTCCCTCCACCTCCCTCACTTTCACCAGGTGGGGGCAGAGGGTTGAGGTGCAGGCTCCGGTCTTGGATTAAGGGATCTGGAGTGTGAGATGGGCTCTGAGCTGAACCTGGGGCAGGCAGTTAGCGTGCCTGAGGGGGTTCTAGGTGCAGACTCTGGGATGGCGTTTGGATGTAGGGGTACTCAAGGCAACGGCAGGGGCTTGGGGTGCAAGAGGGGCTTCATGACTGGGGTAGGGTTTCAGGATGTGGGTACCAGCTGGGCACTGTTTTCCTCAGGTGGCTCCTGGGTGGTGATGCAGTAGGGTTAAGGCAGGCTCACCCTGCATTGGCACTGCACCACTCCCAAAAGCAGCCCACAAACTCGCTCCATCCCATGTGCATTAAAATAAAATGTGGCAAAATCAAGCACCTAAATTAGTCTATAAAGTCAGAAGCTTGATTTCTCCTGTTAACTTTAACAGGAGAAATCAGCACACTGGATGGCTACATCTAGACAGGCATGATTTTCCGCAAATGTTTTTAACGGAAAAGTTTTTCCATGAATAGCATTTGCAGAAAAGAGCGTCTAGATTGGCACGGACACTTTTCCACAAAAAGTGCTTTTGCGGAAAAGCATCCGTGCCAATCTAGATGTTCTGTTCCAAAAATGCTTTTAACGGAAAACTTTTCCGTTAAAAGCATTTCTGGAAAATCATGCCAATCTAGACGCAGCCTCACAGAAACATAGCTATAGGGCCTGTACGTGATAATACTCAAGTTGCTCGACACTATAGCATTTTCAAGGCAAATTTAAGAATGCCTGAGAATTGGCCACTGTTTTTGGTTCAATGGTGCAAGTGCATTTGGTGTGTCCTAATTGTAACCTTACCTGGTGACTTCCATACTTGAAGATTTAGGAACTATTGGGTGAGTGAACAAGGAGCAATGGGCCTAAATTGCAGCAAGGGAGGTTTAGGTTGGACATTAACTATTCTAACAGTAAGTTTTTCCTAATCTTTGGAATAAATTGCCTAGGGAGGCTGTGGAATCTCCATCACTGGAGATCTTTAAGAGCAAGTTAAACACCTGTGGGCTAGATGGTGGCTGGTGTTGCAATGAGTGCAAGGTACACGAGGACCTTTCTAGGTCCATTCCAGTGCTATGATTAGGCATGGCTACAAGGACTTATTCAGGAATCTCCTTGCTTTCTGTCAATCTGATTTGCTGCATGAGAGGAAAAACTCTCAGAGTACTGTCTTGTATAGAGAAGGTGTGAGCACTGGGTGTGCACAAATCCTCCCTCCTCCAGCACTGTTGAGCGTTTTACTACCAAGGGCACCTTCCAACCCTGCTTCCTCGGGCGCTGCCGGCTCTATCTCGGACACCTAGTTACTTAGCTCCTGCGGCTCCGCTACCAAGTAGCAGGCCCGGCTCTGGCACCCTTGCAGCACGCTGCAGGCAGAGAGCGCCCCCCGCCTCACTCAGCCCGCATGAGCGGGATGGAGAGAGAAGGTGGAGGCGTCTCTGTAGCGTCCAAACTCTGCTGGAGCGCGAGGCGCCCCAACCCCCGCGCGTGCCCTGCCCCCCAGGCCCACAACGGAGAGAGCTGCTGGCCAGACGCTGCCTTTTGTCCACGCGCCAGTCCAGGGGAAGGGAGACGCAGTGCGCTCAGCCACCTCCCCCGTGTCACTCTCCCCGCCTCGCGCTCACCCTCCCCACCGCCACGCCCACTTGGCCTGGCGCCGAGCCGGTTGTATTTCTCCAGACTCTTGTTGTTGTTCAGAATGTCTGCAGCCGCCTGGGAGGCGGGGCTACGGGCCGGAGCGGCCAATCAGGAGGCGCCTGCGTGTCAGTTACATTATAAAGTGGCCGCAAGGGCGAGTGTGAATCGGAGAAGCGGCGGCGCGAGGCTGAGCCTGGGCGCGAGCGGGCAGCGCCATGGAGCTAACGGCCCCTCCGCGGCCAGGCTGGGTCTTTCTCTCGCTGGCGGCCGCGGCGCTGCTGCTGCTCCCGGGGGCGGCGGGTGAGTAGCGGCCCCGGGGGCGGGGAGGCGGCTCCGCGGGTCCCCGCCGGCTCCTTTCAACAACATGGCGCAGGGGCCGGCCGGGCGGAGCCCGCGTCCCTTTGTTGGCCGAGTCCGGCGGCTCCGGGTGCGCGCGGAGCAAAGGCGCCGAGGCTGAGGAACAGCGGCCGGGCGGCGGCTGCCGGACCCCCCCCCCCCCCCCTCGCGCCCGGAACAGGGGGTGGAGCGGGGAGCGCAGCGGGTCCGGGAGCGAGGTGAAAAAGGCACCGAGCGCGCCCGCCCCCTTCCGGCGGTGGCACCCGCTGTCTGCGCCCCTGGTCCCGGGGCAGCACCACGAGCTCTGCGCCGCGCGTGGCCCTCGCCTCCGACCGTGTCCCAGCGCCGCCGCGCACGGCCGGCTGCCCCCAGCCGCTGGGGTCTGGTCGGACCCGGTTTTCTTCTTCTGCAGCCGGTTGGGCTGTGAGCGCGCTGGAAGTCGCCTGGCGCTAGCCGCTCTCGCGTTCCTCGTTCCCGCTAGTGATCTGGGGCTTGCGTGGCTGGACAGACCCTTTAACCCTGATACACAGAGACTTGAGCCAGTCCGGATAAAATGTCGTTCCTTAAAACTTCCGCTTGCAGTCCCAGGTGCCCGGTATTCGTAACCGAAATGGGGGAAATCCCAATATGTGCTGCAGGCTTATGGTCACAATGTAACTGTTTCAGTGTTCTTTACAAATGTAAGGGTGGTGGTGGTGGAGGGGAGAGAACTACATGTTGAATGTTCCAATTAGGTAAAGCGCAAAAAACCCCAAAACAAATCCCCCCCCCAAAAAACCACTTTTTTTTTTTCTTGAGTCTCCTGAAGTAAGAAGCCACTCACTCTAGTTGAGTTGGGCGCCAACTTGCAATATGCTGGTATTATGTACTCTGTGATTAAAAACTGGCCTGGATGATTGCTTAGATTAAATGCTGTTTAGGTTGTAAATCTGCATTGTATTTAAGCACCTTATTGTTATACCCACTAGTATACAAAATACACATTTATAAATAAGGGCAGCATATTAGAATGTTGAGTTAGTTCTTTCTACCCCAGCAAAATCCTGCAGTTAATCTGATGTCAAAACATATAGGTTGAAGTGTGTTGCGGGAGTTGTTTGTGACTTTGGGCAACTAAGAACAGTAACACAACTGTACCTTCAGTTCTCCAAATAACGCAGGATATGTTTGGTGGTAGGACTTAGTAATATGTCCTAATACATTAATAAAGGAGATGAGCTTTTGTGAGTAAAAATCCACTTCATCAGACGAGTTGGAATTCTGTGAATTCCACTTAAATGGGATTTTTACCCACAAAAGCTCATAACCTAATAAATTTGTTGATCTCTTTGGTGCCAGAGGACTGCTCATCCTTTATTAATGTTAAACCAAACATCTATAAACCTGCTTAGTTACATAATCTTTGGGTACGCACATCTGTAATGCATCAAATTATCATAAACACAGAGGAATATTATTGTGTATGTTATTGCTTACTCTTTTGCCCAAAAGATAAAGCAAAATAAATACAGAATGTATGCAATATTAGAAGTAACTTTTGTTTCAATTTAAGAAATAAGTGTAACTTGGGAAACTGCAATACTTTTCTCTTGCAGTCAGTGTTAGATGATATGTGACTTTGAGACCTGGTATAGATAAAGGTTTTTTTTTTTTGGAGGGGGATGGGTTAAGATGAGGCAGAATACATACATTCATATTTAATACATCTCTGATCTCTCATTAGAGAATCTTGGTAATCCGATAAATATTTGCTTAGTGAGGAGGGGAGAGACATCCTTTGCATGGGGAAGCAGAATAAGATTGTCTGAAATTTTCAAATTATTTTAAATCTTTTCAAGACACCTTTCTGATTTCCTTTAAGAAGGAAATAGCAACTTTTAACAGAACTAAAGGTGTCTCTTTAAAGTTTAACTTTCTTCTACTTCACAAAAACGCAGAGGAAAACAACAGTTTTACACGTGAGCTACCTCGTTAAAATAATGCAATATGAGGTATTGTTTTCTCTGGTACAAACGCTGTCTTGGGAATAGTTAAGTGTGAACTGTGAAGTTGGATGACCCATTTCTTGGCATCTATACTACAGAAACAATGTTTCTTTCTCTTAAGTTGGAACCCTCTGAGTGTCTTAATTTTAAATTTTATCAAATTATAGTAATAGCTCATAAACCAATTCAGTACTGTCTCAATTCTGTATTGCTTCTTTAGGGAAAATGCATTTTCAGTGGAAGTTTGCCAGAGAAAGGAGTATAAAATGTCCCATTCTGAAAGTTGTCCTATATATGATATACCTAGGATTGTCAATTTAGTCATTTTATGACATTGAGTAAGTAATTTTTTGTAATTTATAAATACCTTTATTGCAGAATGGAGTGTGGTGCATCTTGGAGCTGTGCAAAAATCTAGTCGGGCACTGCTTTGTGTCTGAGCCCTCCTGTGGTATCCAACTTCCTTTTGTGCCTTTTTCCAACTGCCATTCTTTGCTGTACACCAGTGTTCCTGGTAAGCTGAGTGCTTGTGTGGCCACTCAGGAGAGAGATGAATACCATCAAGTTGATTAGTGGAGTGCCCGTAGCTAGGTGTTTTTCTACTGGTGGTGCATATTTGCATATGCTTCAGCGCACATAAACATTTATTCTGCACATAGATGCAGAAGCTTAGAGGGAACACTGGTGCACTCCAGCATCTGCAGAGAGACAGATTGGATCCCTCATTTTTCTCTTAAGTTCTATCAAGTTTGTGATGACATCATGCATGGCAATGCAGTTAATCGTGAAGTTACTGGCCGAGGAAGATTCATAGTCATCTGCCATTCTTTGTGATATGAACAGCAGCAACTGAGCACTGCTTCTAGAAATTGTGGAGCAATTGCATAGGGTAGACTTGCTTTTGGGCTAGAGAAACCAGCACTTATTGGTGGGTTCACATTGTCATGCATGTGTGAGATGAAGAGCTATAGAATTTTAGGATGCATAAAATAACCTTCCCAGAGCTGTATGCTGAGCTGGTCTCTTAATTGTGGCACAATCTCACCAGAGTGAGAGTTGCCTTCTCAGTAAAGAAACGTGGCAGTTGCTTTCTGGAAGCTGGTGATTCCAGACTGCTACCAGTCAGTTGCAAATCAATTTGGAGTGGGGAAGTCTGCCGTTGTGCTGTTACTGCGAGTGTACAGGGCAATAAATCACATTCTACTACGGATGACCATGATTCTGGGAAATGTGCATGAAATAATGGCTGGCTTTGCAAAGGAGTGCTTCTGGAATTGTGGCAGAGTGATAGATGGCACATGCTTCAACGTTAATGTCCAATTTTGCAAAAGACTACATCAGTAGGATTGGGAACTTCATGGTGTTGCAGGTGTTTGTGGATCACCCAGGCTTTTCATAGACCAAGTGGGGTGGTCTGAAAAGAGGCATGATGTGTGCATTTTCAGGAACTCGGTCCTCGCTTGCAGCTTCCTGAACAGGACACTTTTCCCGGACAAGATTATAGTGGGTGTGTGGAAATGCCTGGGAGACCTGACTTATCCCTCTCCTCCCTGACACAGGGCACCTGGACAATAGTAATGAGTGTTTTTAACAGGCTGAGCATGTGCCATGTGGTAGTCAAACATGCCTTTGGCAGTTAGATGCCTCCACCATGACTTCAGTGACAGGCTAGACCTTCTTGGGGAATAATATTCCCATGGTCCTAGCCATGTGTTACACTTTGAATAACCTGTGTCAATCTAAGGGTGAAATGTCTGCTCAGGAGTGAAGTGTCTGCTAAGGCAGAGCGCTTAGCTGCAGAGTTTGAGCAGTCAGAGATTAGAATATCAGAGGGCTACTGTTACATCCCTACCTCAAAGCCTCCTTGATGTTAAGCAACTAGTCAACTTCCTGATAAGCCCTAGGCTACATTTAAACTGCAGAGCTGCAGTGGGGTCCCTTAATGACTAATCATGTAGTGGATATAAATTGTATCTACTGCAAGATTAGTCAATTACCTGCTTAACATCCTTATTTTGGGGAAGCATTTTGACAATGAGGGGCACTAACATATATGTTTTGAAATTGCTTTCCTCATACATCCATGCAAAAATTTCGGCCTACCTGTCCTTGCAAGAAAATGCTTTAAAAGTCTGTACCTTGGACCAGTGATTGCTGTGTGAATTTGTGGAATGCAAAATAAACACTGTACTGTTACAAAACTTTGCCTTTATTGATCAAGAAAATACAGTGAAACACTCCATTGCTGGTAAGGAGAGGCTTGGAAAAGGTAAAGCGTCACAACTGTGTGTAGGTCTAGCTATCACTGTCAGTGTTGAGAGAATGGGAAACTGAGGAGTCCCACAAAGTCAAAAGGTTGCTTGACAAGAAATTGTGCATGTGCAGCATTGGAGGAAGACCCTCTCACTCTAAAACATTATTGATGACTTGAGCATCTGTCTGCTCCTCCATTACTTTTATTGTCTGAATTGCCTCCCTAACAAATGCTTGATTGTTTTTGTTTTTTTAGATTCCCAGCATTCCTTCATTCCCTTTCCTCTATAGCACTGTAGCACCTCCTTCAACATATTTTCTTTGTATCTTAGCCTCTTATCTACCAGAGACTTTAGCCTGGGGTGTGTATGTACCTCAAGGTCCTGGCTGCCATGGACAATGCACAAAGAGGGATTGTTCAAGTCCAGCACATAGTTGAAACATTTTGCTTACAAGCATCCTTTGCAACATAACCCATTGCTTTCTCAATGACTCTTATCAGGCAGATCTCTGCAAGCACCTGAAGTATGGTGAGGCTTTTTCATTTGCAGGTGCAGAGGTGGGTGCATACAGACAAGAGAAATGGTCTTTTAGGGAACTCATAACACTTCTTTCTCTCCCCTCCCCCACTGCCAAGCATCGTTCTGGCAGACACCTCCTTGCTGAGTGTAAGCAAGAAAACCAGGGTACAACTACTCCATGCTTTCATTCTGCACCATAAGCAGTTTACCATGTGCCACTTTGATCCCTGTACAAGTGATTGCAGAATGACACTGGACAGTGTTCTGTAATGCGGGGAAGGGAGAAGGAATAAAGCTGCACTGCTGTAGCAGAGGATTAACAGGTACTTCCTGGAAAGTTTCCTGGACATCTCTTCAGAAGATTACATTGAGATCCATCAACACCTTGCTTGGACATACTGATTAGGTACACTGGGGAACATCCAGTTTACAGAGAAACCGCCTGCATACACTTCTGCACTCCAGTCACTTACACTGTATCTAATCTCCTCTTCAGGGAGCAGGAAGCAGCAACTGATGGGACTGGCGATGCACCTGAGGAGTGAAGAACCATTCCTGGCTGCCTGCTGTGCTGGGTGACTCTGCTAGGAACTCCACATCCTCATCTAGCTCAACCTCAGAGTTGGGCCTCTCCTGTCTCCATGCCCTGGAAAATATCCACAGGGCTCTTAGCATTGGAGGTGGGGTCACCACCATGGATCATGTCCAGCTCCTTATAGAAGTGGCAGGTCTTAAACTGTTACTGTGGTGCTGCATCTGCTTCCCTTGCCTTACGCTTCTCCTCTCAGCTCCTTTATCTTCACTCTGCATTGCAGCATGTCCTGATCATAGCTCTTTTTGCACTAGCCTTAAGAAATTTGCCCATAGATATCCCAATATCTATGGGTCAGTCACAGTTGGCACAGAATAGACTCCACTCCTTATATACTGATATGATCCGGCACAGAATAGACTCCACTCCTTATATACTGATATGATCCAACAGCTCCACGGTGGTCCAAGCAGCAGAGTATTCGGTGTGATAGCTAGTCATGGTTACATACAGGGAAAATGGCATGAGACCTCTCCATGCTGAACCAGCAAGCAGACAGAGGACTTTAAAATTACAAGGCTTGAGGGGGTGAGGAGGAGGAGGGTGGATTATTTACCTCCCTGCAGGGCAGTAGAGTTTGAAACTGCTGATGAATGGCAGCATGGGGATTATGGGATACTTTCTGGAGTCCAATAAAAGCAAAAAAAGCCAGGTGTAGAGTTGACATGTGGATGTTTGACTATTAAGGGAGAGGGGGAGAAAAAGGTCTCTTGTGGGGTGAAGTGGGTTTTTGTCACCAAAACTGGGTGTTTTTTTGACAGTTGTAGCATGTAAACTCTTGCTGTTTTGTAGCCAAAAAGCAGTTTTAGGTGACAAATCTGGGTAGTCTAGTATTGCTCTTAATGTTTGTACGATATATTGGAAGAGGTCACTGGTACTGAACACTTCCTTTTAAAATACCTAATATTTTCCTTTCTTGAATATGGATATGTGAAAAATGGCTGTTATGATGGGCCAGGAAGATAATATTGTTTTGATGGTGCATGTGGGACAGAGGCCTCTGGAAGACTTAAGTGCACTGGTGGAGCAGGGGGAGGTGCGTGCAGGGAATGGATTTTGAAAATCTTATGGCGGAAGAAATGTGCTTCTTTGTATCAGACTATAGAAATGAGTTTAAAGATACAGAAAATATTTTACATTGCTGTAGAGAGCCTGTCAGTGTACTTTACATAAATGGGGAAATATGAATTAGAAATAACAGATAATGATAGCTAGTTCACTTCTCTGCCAGCATACCTTCTGGTTAGTGAATTTTCTATTCTAGCAGCAAAATGTTTTGAGCAATTTGGGATTCAGCTACTTGGGGAGAATATTTTAATATCCGATAATAGAGCTAACACTTAAAGCTTTAAATACCCCACCCTGGTCCCAGCTTTCAGTTTGAATGTTTTAAATTAATTATTCCATTAGTCCTAGCTTGAGTGATTACACATGTCCATTCCACTATAGGCGCATGTGTGCTCTAGTGCACAGTTGTCAGAAGATTTTTCCCTTTAGTGGTACGTGACTGGGTACCCACTTGCCTGTGCATGGTGTGAAAGGTATAAAGGGTGTAGGTGCTTCCTATGACCCTTTGGTTCTTCCTTCTGCCAGTGATAGCTTTTGGAGCCCATTATTGCCTATGTATGTCCCTTATCTATTTCATTATAGGTATTGTAGCTACTACCCATTGGTGTAGAGTAGTTCAGCTTAGCTTAGTGGGGTTTTTGTGTTTAAAAGATTTGACAATGCCTCCTGGGTACCAGTTTTGGTGATGCTGTTATGCTTCATTCTCTGGGATTCAGTCTCAACCACTTGTGACAAGCCAGTACCAGTTAATGAGACTCATACTAGCGGCTTTTACATGCTTGGGGGGAGCCTCATGTTAAGGACAGGTGCAGTTAACTGTAAAAGATTAAGTCCTACTCCAAAAAGAACAGGGCAGCTAAACTGAAGTAGAATTAGAATCATGCTCCATCCTCTGGGAGAATAGCTACTCTGGCTATGGAGCATCTTTAAGTCTGTCAGCAGGTCTTTCAGATATGACTATTCCAAGATGAATGGATTTTGTCCAGGCCAAAGAGGAGGTACTACATGTCTCTAAGGAATCCATACCAGTCACTTCAAGATCATGGGCTCTGAGTACTCTGAGCTGTGCTTAGAAAGGAGGTATTCTCTAGAACAAGCCTCAATACTGACTCCCAAGCCCAGTTCAGACTAGCTGAGACCAGGAACTTTGGGAGTCACTTGACTGTTACCACCTGTCAGCTGACGGTCAGGGCAGTATGTGTGTGTATGTTTCCGAGAAAAGGTTTAACGTCCGTGCCTTTACTGCTAGGACCTGGGTCCCATCGCAGAGGGTGGCCAGCAGGCCGACAGACGCCCCGTTATATAGGAAGAGCTTATTACACCTTAGATTTTAGTTGCTAGAACACAGGGGTTCCTTCGCAGAGGGCAGCCTTGGGGAAAGGCTGAAAGGTGCCCCAGTGGATTGTGCCACCTGGGTGTGACACAAATCCAAACGCCCAAGCTCTCCCTATATCTGTCCCTTTATGACCGGCTGAAGTTCTTTTAAATTGTGCTTGGTTCTGTTACAGCAACTGAAGGAGTCAGGTTAAAGCTTAAACAGTTACTATTTTATTGTTACAGGGTAAACTTAGTTGTTAAATGCTACTGCTGTGTTACAGATAACACAGCCACTACAAAGGACAGGACAGAAATTACACTAATAAGTCACTTACAGGTACTATGAAACCCTTTTGGTTCTCTGAGCTCTTATTAAATGCATGCAAAATAGACACATAGCAGGTATATATTCTCACCTCTGCGTTCCAGACTTGGCATGGCCAGCGTCTTTCTCTCAATCCCTCGAGAAGAAGTAGGGCGAGGTTGGGCGTCCCACAGACCTCGGGAGACAATACCTGCCAGCAGGTATAGATGATTGGAGCTCAAATGGGGTGGGCCGCTGAACCTCTTTTATACCCCTTGGGTCATGTAGGCTTCTTCCTGTTCTTAAGTGGCCAATTAGGAAAAATGGCTTTGAATGCCAAGTTTCCCACGAAGGGTGTAAAGCATAATTTACACCTGGGAAAATGCAGACAATGGGCACCTCTGGTATGTGATGGGCGAAGATTCCTCTCCTGGGACAGTGCAGGCGTGTCAATTACTGGTACTAGCCATCAGGGCGACGGGAGGCCCCGGGTCATCAGCTAGCCCATTTACTGTCTGGTTTCTGTTTATGGTAGAGTCAGGGACAGGCAGCACACCTGTGTTCCCAGGGCATCAAAGGCTGACTGCCTTTCTCTTGCTCTCTGGGGGGGGGGGGGAAACAAGATGGGGTTTGTGGAAAAACAAGATGGGGTTTGTGTCTGGCTACACCACCTCAGTTCCTGGTGCCACAAAACAATTTCCCTATGCTCTTTGCCCCTGAGGTGTTAGCAGCTCCGAGGACATGTCTACACTGAGAGATAGGAAACTGACCATATTAGATTCGGCTATCACCCAATTTTTTGCAGTCAAATGTCCATGTCCTCACTGTGGAGAAGAACTGAATGTAGTTCGAAGTAGTGAATTCCCATCAGGGAGCTTGCCGTTGACACTCGGAGCAAGGCCCTGGGGGTAACTTTGCATTCTGTGCTTATGGTGTTCTCTGGGTCCAAAACTCGACAGTGAGTGGTTAGGGGCTCATGTTGCCAATATCCCATAAGGTGTTCATCTAGTGATCTATCCCCCTCTGTGTGAGATTGGGGAGGAAGTATGCTCGTGCCTTTTTGGTGCTCTGGTTGCCCACACAGATGCCATAGCAGCGCAAGCATGGAGCCTGGTTCACAGGAAAGCATTGTTATGTTCATGTGTGTCACTTGAACAGCATACACTTGTTGCTCCACCAGGAAGAAGACAAAGCTCAGCATGGTGGAGGAGCTGCTCAAGTTAGGCCTGGCGCTCATGCTAGCATACCCACCAGTTAATCATCTGCAGTGCAGATCTGGTGCTGTAAGAAGCTCAAACTGCTGAGACCACATTGTGATGCACACATGCTGCAGTGTACTGCTCGCTCACAAATGAGCTCTCAATGCCATCCTACAATTCCTGAGCCTTTTTGAGCTCAGCAAGAGAGCAGTAGAGGCACAAGATCTGGCCAAAATAGGAAGCTGCAGGAGTCTTCCCAGAAGCCAGTAGTATTGACTTTCTGGCAGCACTGTCTATACTACCATAAATTTGACACTGCAAGGTTGAGAATAGCATTATTTTTCTTGTGAAAAGCTGGAGTACTGAAATCGACTTCTGCAGTCCTTAATGTCAATGCGAGAGGCTTGGTAGCATGGACACTTGTATTACAAAATGGATCATATGTGGCTAATCTCAGTGTAATATCCTAGTGTAAACTAGGCCTGAGTTATTGACTCTCTTGGTACTCCCTTTCCCTGAAAGTCAAGATACTCACCTAGCACCAGCACCAAAAGTACAGGTAGCTTCACCTCTGCACCATATAGTACTATGGGACTTTCAGTTGGCATACTGATTAAAATAGTGCTGCTGGAGGAAAGCCACAGAACTTGCTTGTTGCTGTCCCCTTCTCCAGAGTCTGAGCTTGCTTCTCTGTTATAGATGAGGACAATTCATCCAGAGTCTGAAAGACTGGATTCTTCAGATTAAAAATAAGAATATCCATACAGGATTTAACAAAAAAAAAAATCTTTCTAGCCCAATATCCTGTCTTTTGACAGTGGCCAATGCCAGGTATTCCAGAGAATATGAACAGAACAGGTAATCACATCAAGTGTTCAATATCCCCTGTTGCCTGTTCCCAGCTTCTGGCAAACAGGCTTGGGGAACCATCTCTGCCCATCCTAGCTATCAACTATGAACATATGTTTCCCTTTTGATCCTGGTATATTCAAATTCTGAAGTGTGTTCTTGTATACCTTTGGTCTGCTCACATTTGGAGGCTTGGGTCAGATCAGTGGCCCTTTCTGGAAGCTGCTGGGGGAGGGAAGTTTTCTATATCACTCAAGGGAAGGGATGGGCGAAAGGGCCTCTCCAGGTTGGATCCAGCTCACCAAGTGGGTTGATCCAGCCTGCAGAGGCCCTGCCACTCACCGGCCACCAGGACAATCAGGGCTTACGGTTGGGAAAGCACACGGAGCTTAAAGTCAGCTGCCAGTGCCAGAGGGCAGGGAGTGAGTGACTTGGCGTGCTCCCCCTCCTTCAGGCCTTGATTGACCCTAAGGGGGTGGGGAAGTGTGATGACGCATTGGGGTTCCCCTGCCTCCTGCACCCCCGTAGCGGCACGAACAGACTCCACCAGCCCGTAGAATAGAGGGAGTTTATTGCTTCTCCGGAATACAGCAGAGCACAGATGTCAGCTGGTTACAGGAACTGGGGCTAAGAGGCCTCAGAACCCCCCCCCCCCCCTTGAGATGGGGGTGGCTGGACTTTTCAGTCCCAGCCCCTCTCCCCAGCTCCCTCTCCCCTGCTTTCCAGACCAAAAACTAACTCACTCTCTTCCAGCCCTGCCCCCCCGGCCAGGGCAGCATTCCACCTTCTTTTGTTTCTCTCCTTGGGGGGTAGCTGGTCAGACAGGTTGAGACCCTCTTTGCATAATGTCTCACTCCCTGTCCTTCTGGGCTGTGGTACCGGCAGCAGCCAGTGGGAGTTTCCACAGAGCCAGCATAGAAAGCAGCCCAATACCCCCCACTACGTCACAGGAAGCGCAAAGTCTTCTCCAACCGCCAGGGGCATGAGTGCCTAGAGCGAACTGTCATCTGTTCAGAACAGCTGGCAGTTCTCTCTGAGGGAGGGCAGGGGCAAAGACTGTGTGTACTTCCTCATCCCCAGACTAATCAGGGTCTGTGGGTGGCGTAGCAAGGTAGAGTTCTTGCCCTTCCCCTTTTCCCTGAGGCCCCACCCCTTCTGGAGTATCCTGGGGCCACTTGAAGCATTTCAGAAGTGGCGGCAAGGCAAAAAACCATTGCCCATCTTGATCAATATAATCCCCACATTCTTCCATACTGGCTCCCTCTGCTGGTTAACATCAGTACAATAAAAAGCTCACCCTCGAGTAGAGGGCCATCCCCTTCAGTGATGGGAGTCTTCTCACAAGCTACCTTGAAAAGAGCTGAAATAGGATCAGCCCCAAGAGTTGTGGGTGGCATCTTGTCCTTTCCTGATAAGGCTGTCATGGCAGAGCCTGTTTCCTCATCACTGAATGACACTCACCAAAGCCTACTAGGAGTTGCGGACACGGCTTTGGCTCTGGACATCAATCCTCAACACAGGTCCAGGAAAAGCTCGCTCAAAACTTGTGGACACTTGGCAATATCAGTGGTTTCATCAAGGAGAGCTCTGCCTATTTAAAGTATTTTAGTCTACTAAGGCTTTATGGCGACTCCATCATCCGTGCTGCCTACTGCAAAAAGAGCAGAAAGGTATTATATTGCCTCTTAGCAGCTGAAAGGCTTAAAAAATTAACAGGCCCTCTCTGGGCTTCCTGGTCAATCTGTAGTTAATGAAAGGGACGTGCATTGACACCAAAAACCAAAAGGAGGCTAAGAAATGAGACCCCTTTAGAAGAAGCTTTAGTCAGTAAGCAGTTACTAGCTCACAATATGGAGCGAAGTGCTGTGAAAGCCTTACAGTTTTACCTTGTGGTATGGAATTTGGATATTTAAGGCCAAGTTTTCAGACCAGACGAGACACAACTTTCAGGGGATCGTGAAAGAGGGTAAGTTGGTTTGTAGAACTGCTCTGAAGGCTGATCTAGATGCAATTGACTCTGCAGCTTGCTGCATGGCCTATTCCTTTTCTTATGCAACAGTCTTCATGTTTGCAGTTCTGACCTTCCTACAAAGTTCAATAATCCAAGGCATCTCCTAAACCAGACAATCATCAATGTTTCTGGGGAAGAATGATCTGTGCAGACTCAGAGCAAGTCTCAGAATACATTACTATGGTGGCAAATGGCTCCTTCCATCCTTATTAGATGCATCCATTTTTGGAGTTTGTACCTCAAACCCAGGACCTGTCAATGAGGGAAGAGTAAGACCTCCACCATCACTACCTGCTTCTGCAACTGCCAGTATATTAAGGCAGGCTGCATCCTCCAAGTGCTCATTTGAGTGGTTTGGTCAAGGATAGAGTACCAGTTTCAGAATACCTTTCACTTAATTTTAAGAAAAGTGCCATCTTTCCCTTCCTTGAGAAATTTTTAAAAACCAAATAGCCTATCTTATTTCCTTTTGTAGTTGGGCTTATATCACTGGATGTGTGGGATTCTAAGCAGTGTCCCCTCTTAAGATTTTTCCATCCATGAGCAGAATGAGTTCTGTCTTTGCACCAATATTGAGTGCGCTTGTTTGTATGTGTGCCACAGTGACACCCAGCAGTTACTAACATATCTTATGTTTAAATGTTATGGAAGAGAATACTAAAACAAGAAATAATTAACAAGGTGCATGCATGATTGTAAATGTTTATTTAATATGAAATTAAACTACAAAAAATTCAGTAGCCATTTGGCATTGTACATGTATCTGTTCCTTTGAGGCATAAAATTGTCCATTTTCTTGACCTAGCAAATAATGTTTTATTATTATTGACACAAAATGAAATAGTTACAGTTTATGCTTGAAATGAAAGTCTCTTGTCTTGACACACGGGGGAGGGGAGGAGAGAAAAATCTTGCATCTTTATGTATGCAAAAGTGCCATAGTCTTTTGTTGTGACCTGTGAAACATATAAAACTAAACAAGTACTGTTTCGACACAAATTACTTCGTTTGTTTTCTTTATTTAGGAGACTGCAAGTCACAATTACTGGAAAGAAACCCATAGCCATTAATTGACACTGCCAGGCTAGATGATGGGGCAGTTGCTTGGTGCATGATACTTTTCTTTTTTTTAAACATTTCTTCCAGTGTTCATATTGGGTGTGTTTACACTACAGAGAAGATTGAAACTGCCACTGTCAATCTTCAGGATTCGAATTAGCAGGTCTAGCAAAAACACTAATTTGAACTGATAGAGGTACTCTGGTCAATGTCGGTAGTCCTGCTTCCATGAGGAGTAAGGGAAGTTAGAGCGAGTGTTCTCCCTTCAATTTCCTGCAGCATGGACAGTGCCAAAAGTTGAGTTAAGGTACTTCAACTTCAGCTAAGCAATTAACATAGCTGAAGTTGCATATCTTAATTCGACCTTATCCGGTATTGCAGATATACTCAGTGTCAAGGTTGATTTCTCCACCACCTGAAGTGTGAAAGTTGATCCTCATTAGCATATCCAGGTGATCGTCTTTGTCTTGTTTTTTAATTTAGTTTTGCTATTATTCATAAGACTGAAGTCATGCTCACCATCAGCACTGGAAGCTTGAAATGTTGCACATAGCCACTAGTTGTGAAACTACACTGCATTCTGTAGTGTAGTCACAATTTCCTGGAAACTTATCATCTTCATGTTTCTCTGCAATTATGGATTTGTAATCATAGTACTGGTTCACAATGAATTCCTTTTCCTTCTCCATGGTCTTTTGGGCAGATGACTTCACTTGACTAAGGCCCAACATTTTTCTGTATTTGTCAACTAGCTTGCTAATGTATTTGGTGCCAAATTCGTACCTGACTTGATGTCATGAAAGTGAGGTAGAGACAAAAGCTGCCCATTCATTTAGTTCATTCTCTGGAAGTCTGTTCTCTACTGTGTGATCATCTAAATATGAAACTTAGAATAGGTTCAGTGCTTAAATGTTCATCTGTGCTTGATGCAATTAGATCTTTCACACTGTGCCAAGAGATTGCCATCTCATCTTGTGGATCTGGGCCCTTGCTAACTGTACAGCTTCAATTGTTAAAGAGCTCTTCTGAAAGCATTAGTCAGTTCTGCTAATTCATGTAATACATCATTAAATAGTTAAAATGATATGGTAATTAGTGTCAGAGCTTATTCAGACAGTACTTTGCTATTGGGTCATTATTTTGTCAGATTTCCTGTTAAAATATTTGAGTAATTGAGACCCATCTTAAAGTGCTTTTGGCAAAATGTCTAGATAACTACATTATCATTTAAACCTCTAAATGAAGTAGCCTTATTTTCTGTAATACTTCCTATTTCCTGATTGTCCTCTTTGGACTGAGGATTTGCAGAAGACTGTATAAATAGTTTTGAAAAGTGTCTGTTGTCTTCATCATTGGCACTTGGTTCCATGTATCAGCTAAACCCAAATCTTCTTGATAGGCCACAAAGTGTTTTTCTGTTAAATGTGGAATGCACTGTTTGAGTTCTATGGCAACACCATTGTTTTCCTCAAGCATAACTGAAGCACCATCTGAAGTGAACATCACCATTTTCGTTATGTCCATCTTATTTAAAGTAAGTCTTTCATAGTAGCTATAATAACTTGTGCATTACAAGCAAATAATAATACCACCAAATAGTCTTCTGTACTGTGCATGTTGCATCTCTGAACTTAAAGTAAATTACAGGCAGTCCCCGGGTTACGTACAAGATAGGGACTGTAGGTTTGTTCTTAAGTTGAATCTGTATGTAAGTCGGAACTGGTACATATTGTAGGGGAAACTCTAGCCAAACATTTCTCCAGAGCTCAGTTTTATTCTTCCACACCTCACTTCCCTCAGTCCTTTATTCTCAAGCTGAGGTGTCTGCTGAGAAAAGCCGCTCCACGTCTCCCTGGTCTGCTGCGGGGGGGGGGGGGGGGGCGCTAGCTTCGCATCTCCCTGGTCTGCTGGGGGGGGGGGGGGGGGAGCAGCTAGTGCAGGGTTGCCTCACCCTGTTAGTAAGTAGGGATCCGATGTAAGTCGCATCCATGTAACCCGGGGACTGCCTGTATAAAGCAACTTGGTAACAGGAATATTTGCTTTCATCCATAAAATTCACCTGCCTTCCTGACATGATTTTTGGCATGGACAACACTGACTCAAACTCAAAAGCATAGCGCAAACTATGCCAGTTCAGTGGTACATGTTGACACTGCAATGTGGTCACTTACATTTTGCACAGAGTTCATGGAGTTTCTCATTTGTATTGCAAGCGAACATTATCTGAGAGAATTCTTATTTCTTCTGGCTTCAAATCTTGTCTTTCCTTCAGCTCCAGTCTCTTCTGTTTCTCATTAGTGGTTTTGAATAGCATATTTTGCAAGTCAAATCCCAGTGGATGAGAATTTCTGCTTTAAGCATATGTATAGCAGACTGACTTTTTTGCTTGATAAATGCCTCTTCATGTAGTCCAACTTCCATCCACCTTCCTATTTCTTGCTTGTAGAGAAAGTGCTGGATTTTCTAGCTTGAGTACAAACTTTGCAGATCAAGCCCCCATCAGCACTGTAGTAGAATGTCCCTGATTTGTACCCAAATCATGCCTTTAGATTAAGATTTTCATCTATTTTATTCATCCGTTCTCCTTTGAACATGGGGTAGCATTTCTTCCTAGGACTTGCTCCTGTGTGTGAGAATGCTGTTTGCCTTAGTTCGTGCATGACTATTAAAAGGAGCAGAAGGTCATATAATATTATGTATCCTGCTTTTAAGAAAAAAATCATAGAAAAATCATGAGGGGGTGGGTTGGGGGGGGGGGTGGTGTGGTGTGTGTGTGTGTGTGGTTTTTATTAAAAAGGTGCTTGGTAGACTTGAGTCCTGCTGTGATAACAATTTGTGTTGCAGGAAATAATTAGTAGTATATCACACAAACTCCAGCCTTAAAACAAGGAAATAACTAATTGATGTGTGTTAGTCTTGCCACCGATGGCAAATGGAGTACAAAACTCTCAGGAAGATTTAATAAAAATGTTGAAAGTGTATACAAAGCAAAATTGACTCCAAAATGATCAGTCTGAGGCCCAGACACATTCAGAACTGCTTAAGAATAATTACTATCTGCTATGGTGGCTTCTCCAAATTTGTACATGCATCAGGATCGCTCATTCCCGATACTTTCAACTCACCTAGCAACCTATCCAACCACAACCATAGGACAGATTCCTCTGCTGGACTGTTGTGAGGACTCTCATTCTGCCCCACCACCCCCACAAATGATTCAGTTCTGTGGAAATCTGGAAGCCTATTTTTCTCTGCCTCTGCCAAAAGGAATAAGGAAGGCTTATATGTGGACCCCTAGTAACGGTTGTAACAAGACTCTTGATTTCTACATTGACTGTTTCCACAAACATGCTTGAGCTGACCTTGTCAGCATACAACTTCAGGCATGTGGAACGCAATGCTATACACAGCCTAAAAAGCAATTCTAACATCGTAATAAAAGAGGCTGACAAAGTGGGCACTGTAGTGGTCATGAACAGAACAGATTATGAACAGGAGGCTACCAGACAACTCCCCAACACCAAATTGTACAAGCTTCTTTCCTGTGATCCCACTAAAGAATAGCTGCTCATGGGGCTCCCTGATGCTGCTCAGGGCCAAACTTACACTAACACTCCTCCCCTTCCCCCAAAAATTCCTGATTGGGAATTTTCTATCTGGTACCCAAGATACACAGACCTGGAAATCCCAGACAACCCATCTCAAGCATTGGCACACTTAGGCTATGTCTACGCTACAGAGTGTTTTTTTTTTTCCTGAAAAACAGCCATTGTTCCAAAAACTTCACTTATGTCCACACTGCAATCTCATTCTTTTGGGGGCAGGGGGGAGAAATTGAAAGAATGGGGTAAACTTCTTTCTATGAGGAAACCTTTTTCTGAAAACTCTTTTGGAAAAAGGCGTGTGTGTGGATGGGGAAGAGGGAGCTCTTTTTTGAAAAGAGGCAAAAGCACAGGTGTCCTGGTGGCCACTCCGTCCATATTAATCGCAGTTTAAATGCAAGAGCATCCACACTGAATGGATGCTAAATTTACTTTGGTAGTGTGTATGCTTTCTTTCGGAAGAAGGGGTGTTTTTGTGTTTAGGGGTTGTGGGATTTTTTTGGGAAGATCTCTTCCGGAAAAGCTTCTTCCGAAAGAAGCCTGCAGTCTAGATGCAGCCTTAAAACTGGATTATCTGGCTATTTTGACTTTCCTCAGACCCTATGCTACCAGCACTCTTATCTACCTTCGAGACACCACTGACTTCCTGAAGAAACTACAAAACATCAGTAATTTATCTGAAAATCGTATCCTGGCCATCATGGATATAGAAGCTCTTCCCACCAGCATTCCACATGAAGATGGATTACTGGCTATCAGGCACGTCATCCCCGACGACAGCACTGCAAACTTGATTACAGAGCTTTGCATCTTTGTCCTCACCCAGAACAGCTTACAAATCAGCAGGACAGTCAGGTGCACCTGGATGGCACCACAATATGCCAACATCTTTAGGGCTGTCCTTGAACAATGTTTCTTTAGCTTTCCCTCCAACGACACCTACTCTGCTTACACTACATCAATGATATCTTCATCATATGGACCCACAGGAAAGAAACCCTTGAATTTCACAGGGATTTCAGTAACTTCCACCCTGCCATCAACCTCAGCCTGGATCAGTCCACAGCAGAAATCCACTTCCTTGACACTACGGTACTATTAAATGATGGACAGATTTCCTCTACCACTCTATACTGGCAACCTACCGAATGCTACACTTAACTTCATGCCTCTAGCTTCCATTCCAGACGTGTTTCCCAATCTATTGTATACAGCCAAGCTGTAAGATACAACTATATTTGCTCCAATCCCATAGACAGGGACAAACATCTATAGGATCTATATAGAGCATTCTTAAAACTAAAATACCCACCTGGAGAAGTGGAAAAAACAGATCGACAGAGCCAAAAAAGTATCTAGACATGAACTACTTCAAGACAGACCCAGAAGAGAACAGAATTCCACTTATCACCTACAGTCCACAACTTAAACTCCTCCAATGCATTATCAACAATCTACAACCTATCCTGGAAAACGACTCCTCACTCTTGAGGCCTGGGGGATGGAGTGGGGCAGGGGGCCTATTTCTCACTTACAGACAACCCCCAGCCTCAAACAAATTGTTTCAAGTAGCTGCGCAACACACCTCCATCATAATCATCCAGGAACCCACCCCTGCCGTTAGCCCCAGTGCCAACTCTGCACGCACACCTATACCAGCAGTTTCATCACTGGACCCAATACATCAGCCACCAAATCAAAGGAACATTTAACTGCACATCCATTAATGTGATCTATGCCACCAGTGCCAAACTGGACAATCTCTATGGGAAAACTAATGGACACATCAGATATCTGAAAAGGCAACATACAAACCTGTGGGAGAACACAATCTTCCTGGACACTCATTAATGGATCTCCAAGTTGCCATTTTGTTTCAGACCAATTCCACAAACCAAATACACAGGGAGGGATTGGAACTAACTTCATTCACAAGTTTAATTCTTATGCTGATGGCTTGCACACTATTTTTCACCTTTTTTTTTTTTTTTTTTTAATGACTTAACCAATGAAGGCGCTAATGATTTTTTTTTTTTTTTTTCAGACTCCTGTAACTACTTGTACCATCTACTCACTCTCTCCTTCCTCCCTCCCTCCCCCATCTCCCCAATAAGGTTATTTAGTCTTGGATCTGGAATTATTATATTCCGGGTATCTGAAGTGGGTTTTGCCCATGAAAGCTCATAATACCATCTACATGTTTCCTTAGTCTTTAAGGTACTGCTAGGCTGTTTGTTTTTGTTTTTTTTTTTCCCCTGTTAGATTAACTCGCCTACCCCTTAGTTTACTATCTAGCTTCAATCTGGATTTTATCCACTGTGGCCCGGGAAGACACTATCCAATGAATGCTTCCCAAAATAAAGTACTATAAATTGTATATGAATTGTGTGTGGGACCTCCCTGGTCATCATCCTCAGGACCTGAGTGGTCCTGAACCAGTAAGTTTCCTAGATGAGGGGTGGTCAGGGCTCCTCTGGGGTGTGGGCATCCCTGGAGACTTGGGCTTCCCTTCCTGCTGCTGGCCTCATGCTGGGGTTGCCAGGGTCAGACTCCTTGAGCTGGGATTTCCCTCTGGCTCCTGCCACCCCCATTAGATTCCTCCCAGCTGTTGCTGGACCTGCTGCCACTGGGGTTCTGGGCCAGGGCTTCCTTCTGGCCAGTGCTGGCCTTGTTCAGGGCCAGGGATTCCCCTCTTCAGCTGCCACCTGGGTTCCTGTCTGTGTTTGACGATTCCTCTCACCTGGGGCTCCCCGGCCTTGGGTTCCCCAGAGCTGGACTCCCCACCCACCATAGGAGCAGGTCCTCCCAGCTTAACTGGGGCTTTGAGGCTCCCACGGGACTCCCAGCTGACTCACTTCAGGGCTCTCTTATCCAGCAGCATGTGTGATGCTTCTGGACCATGGATGTTGCTGGACCAGAGGGTCCTTGATTTGGGAGGTTCAACCTGTGGTAGTATGTTAACCCATGTGGCCCTGCCCTAGGAACAGCTGGGCAGCTCCCCTGCAGCCCTGACATCTGCTCCAGCTCTAGGCCCAGCAGAGCATGGCTTGGCTCAGCCCCACCTCACCGAACTCCCTCACCAAACCACTACTTTCCACTGGTAAGATGGTGAATGAAGGGCCAAACCAGATTAAGAGCAAATTTAGGATGAACTTCAGCTACTTCTATAACAGACTTTCTGTAGAAAATCCCTCTTCTTAAAAACAAACCTTACTTCAGCTGCAAATCCTGAGGTGGCTTCTATTCAGCTGTGTGGCAAATTTAGGGTACACCATATTCTTGAAGTTTTGAAAACTTCTGACCATTTCATATTGATGACTTGCTTTTCCTGGTGAATATGCTGAATTTAAATGTTCATACCGCTTAAACAAGTAGTTAACTCTGGTCAATTTGACCCAGGGAGTATTTTATCACTTGTGCACACATAAGGCACCACAATTTTCCTTTAATGTTTTATAAAGTATAGTAACTTGAGACATATGTAATATTTGAACTATTTACGGATATACTTGCAAAATATCAAATCCACTTTCTGATGCTATACTTTCCCTGAGTTGCGAATGATCAGTTTACCTACATAAAACTGTCAGTTTCTGCTTATACCTAAGGCTTCGTCTTCACTGCAAGTTCTTCTTTTGTGCAAGAACCTTGTGTCTGTCCCGGAGAGGCATAAGGATCTTGTGCAAAAACCCTGTTTTGAGCCAAAAAAAAAACCCACCCAGCCCCACTGTTGCTTTTTGCGCAAAAAGAAATGACAAACTATGCTAATGAGAGCACAACTTGTGCTAATGAATCCCTCATTAGCACACTTTCTGCTTGAAGAACTTGCAGTGAAAATGTAGCCCAAGGCTACTTGGCTATATTGCCTCTGAATATACTGCCTAACATAGTGGTGCCCACTAGGCCATTTCTGTGCGCCTGCCAAGTGATTGGGGCCGGCCCCGCTCCCAGACGTGTGGCGCGCCTGGGCAGAGCCAGCCCCTGGAAGCATTGGCAGCGCTGGCCCCAGGCATGCAGCACATGGTCAGCACTAGCCCCAGGTGCGTGGTGGTTAGGTAGCCCCACCCCCGGGTGCATGGTGCAAGGTCTGTGCTGGCCCAGGTGCGTGGCATGGGTGGTACCAGCCCCGGCTGAGCGGCGCGAGGGCTGCCCCGGGCTTGCAGCGTATGGATGGCACCGGCCCTGGGTGCATGGCACAGGAGCTGGCTCCAGGCACACAGCGCATGGGTGGTGGTGGCCCTGGGCGTGCAGGACATGGGCAGCCCCACCCCTGGGTGTGCAGCACAGTTGCGGCACCAGCTCTGGGCACACGGTGCATGGGTGGTGCCAGCTCTGGGCACGCGGCGCATGGGTGGCGCCCCCCTCCCCAGGGCGCATGCCCGCCCCCACAACTGGGTGCCTGGCAGCCCCAAAAGGTTGGGGACCACTGGCCTAAAGTATGGGAATTTCTTCATAAGAACTGCAGGCTCATATGTCAAGGGAGCAATAGTAGTTCCTGCTGTTCTTCCATCTACTTGATGTGAATATAAAAAGAAATGGGACATGTTCAATTGGGCTAAGTTTTCAGCAATGTGGGCCAGATCCTTATCAAGTGTAAACCATAGAAATGTGTGGAAGTACATGCATCACTTAAGGACTTGGCCTCATGCCTACTATATAGCCCGTCAGAATCTCTGCAGATACCAATAGAATTTTTTTTTTAAACTCTGCAACTTCAACTTCACTACTGTCTTGATGGATTGGCTGACTGTCAATCAGCCATCTCATTCCTTTCAAGCAGTTACACTTGTAGAATACAAAATTCTCTAAGGGAAAAGAGAATAAAGATGTTTGCCAAACAAGACCCTTTCAACAGAGCAACAGCCTGACCGTTTTTTTTTTTTTGTTTTTTTTTAAAGCATTTCCTCAGACTTCAATAGAACAGTTAGGTACTAACTCCAGGGTAGAGACTGAAACCAGTCAATATCTGAGAGTAAATGGAAAATGAATAAATATAATTCTCTCTGCCACCCCTAACCTATGGAATCTGTAGACAAACTTGCTATAGTCTTGTAAAATGTGAAGGATGGTTAGAATCTTAGTACATGAGCAGACTGGATCACAAGCAAGCCCAGAGAGTTATAGGGCGTGTTATTGAACTGTAAAAATATAACAGTCCTCATTAAAAATGTGTCCTCTCATTGGCTCAAAGGACTCTTCTAAGATCTGGCACATCTCGTGTTGACACAGGCCATCATTTTGCCTGTTTTAGGTCATCTCACATCAGAATATTATAGCCTTTGACTTCAGTAAATTTATATAGCCATATTTTTTCACTTGGAGAAACTGTGCCTCAGAGAGGCTAAGTGAGTTGCCTAGGTCACACTGGCAGCCTACAGCAAACCTAGGGACACATGCCAGCTTTCTAGTTGTCTAGTTCTGTGCTACTGGCGTAGCCACCTGCCATGCAGCCCCACTGACCACATGGTAGCTGCGGGAGCTGGAGCCGTGGTGCAGCTGTCCCAGTAGGACAGTGTTTTTTTTTTTTTTTTTTTTTTTTTTTTTTTTTTTTTTAACACTCTGGTACTGCGGAGCCTGCAGCATAGGGTTGGCTCTCTGGTAGTAGAGTTGTCAGAGGAGCTAATATGTAACCAATAAGCATCAGCTTAGTTTCCATTATGGTTAACTGTTTAAATGGTCCTACTATTTCTTCCGTAGCCTGGTTCACTAGCAATACATAATGCTGCCCTTGGGTTTGTTGGTTGCCACTTTTTGTATTGTGTGGTGATGGTAGCAGCATTCCTCTGGAAATGAGTCCACACCTTTCTTTACTTGGACAGTTGTCTGGTAAGAGGTTCAAGTTGCAAGTCTTGTTGTATGCTATAGACATTATCCAATTCATGTTTCATGTTCTTTGTCTGCTGAGCAACAAAGACATCTGTCCTGTCTCCCATACCAATAATAGAACTAATTGCCATAGTCCTTAATTTCATGGTGGCCAAAACCTTCCTTCTCAAATGTTAATAGAAAATGCTGCAAGGAGTCAGGCTAGACGGACACGTTCTCTCATCACATGTGAAGTCCAATGTGCTGGACTATGTTTTAGAGAGCTACAGTGCTGGCTGGACATGCTGTATTCATCAAGGAACCATTATATAAATATGATCGTTCATATTCTAAATCAGGTCGTCTTAGGCTCTCTAGGTTGATGGATGGAACATTCAAACATTAAAAGGGAGTTTCCTTCATTCTGCCTTTAGTGGTCTTGCATCTTGTAACAGGGCTTGTGTGGGGGAGAGGGGGCTCATTTGCATCTTGTTCAGACACAAAGCTTCTAGTTTTCCTAAGGTATAAGATTGCATATAAATATCAGGGAGTTGCAGGCTATGTAGTTAGCTTGCATGGCATTTTTCACATCCCATATTCTCTGACTCTCTTGTTTTCCAAGTAATATATATTTGGAGCCACATCACCTCATCCTATGGTGAAACTTACAAGCAGGGATAAAAGGAGAAGAGAGTGTCTTAAATTTTCAACAGAGCTTTTGCCATACTGTTTTGCCTTCCCCTTGGATTGAGAAGAGGGCAAATATCCATAGATTTCAGGGCATCCCTTTTTTCCTATCCCGCTCCTTTTAGCTGTAATCAGAGGGCCTCTTTTGTACATGGCTGCTCTTGACTCTCTAAAGAGGAATTCCCTGCTTTGGAAAAAGTTTGGAGGAAAAGATAATGCTTATGGTGTATTATCATTCCTTTAAAATATCTAGGGATTATATGGGGGAATTGGGAGAGGAAGGGTCAGGCAGGGAGAGAAGGCTCCATCTGTTTTTCCTTTGGTCTTAACCTACCACCCAAAGTTCTTAATGCTGTTTGGAGATAATCAGAACACTGCATTCAATGCAGCACCTGCATGGAAGCATCCAATATCTTCCATGTAGGAGAGGTGAGATTTATGTAAAGGATATGATTGTGTGTTCTAACTTTCTTGAATGATCAATCCATACACTCTCTCAGCTTTTTTTTTTTTAAGCGCTGATCTAATTCTTTCACGGTTTACACTTCAGCACCATATACTGAGAGTGCCATTTGCAGAGAAATGAGTAATACCTCAAGACATTGTACTGAATTCTTTTCTAGTTGTTGCCTCTGGTTATCCCTGCAATTCATTACTACTTGGGATCTCTCCTACTCTTAAGATTTCATCTGTGAATGTGCTAAGTTGTATAACTGAGACAACTGTATGTTTCATTAAAGGTGTGCTGGAAAACAAAGATGCTTTGTTTTTGTTTTGTCCTACATTATCTCTCTAGACAAATGTCATCCAACTTTTTTACTCTTTGAAATGGCAATTGCACATCTTCTCTTGCTGGAGATCTTGGGATAATGTAGAGAAATATTGTCCTAGGCACTAACCTCCACCTATAGAACAAGTGTGCATGTGCTCTTGCTCTTTGGACAAATATATGGGCATAAATTGACGCTCTGCTCTCCTTTTATTGGCTGTCTTTTTTTTTGTAGATAGCACTTTATGCATGGAAAGGCTAAGGAGGGAAACTAAGCATGGCTTCTTTATGAAGGCTCTTGAAATTTCATAGCCCTGAGTGCCCTAATTATGCCAACCTAGGTGTGTACATATGCTTGTCAATCTAGCTATTATAACATAGGAGAAAGTATTTTTATACACTGCTGGTGGTATGGTAGCATAGATATAGCTCTAAAGCTGTGCCATGGTAGTGCCTGTACTCTGGATGCGGAAGCTTCGTTCTGTAGCCTCCTAGCAAGGACCCAATATAACTCCCATTAATCTCCATTGAATTCAGGACAGGTTGGACAAATCCTTTCTAAGAAGGACAAGTTCTTTAATGGGGGTTGGGAGGTAGAGCGCATAAACTCTTGGGAAATAGTGTGTCTTTAATGCATGACATGTGGCTGACTGTGTGGTCATTCTACACTAATGATGTGCTTTTGTTTCCATTGAAATGACAAAATTCCTGTTTGGCTCCTTCTGAATTCGATTGGGCTCTTAATGCTTTAGAGGTGTTACCCTGCTGTAGTTCACTTTGCAGTAAACTTCAAAATAGTTCACCTTTTTTATTTTTTAGTAACTTCCAACGTGTGACCTAAACGTATCGGGGGAGGGAGGGGTTGTTCATCTACACGTAGTTAAAGTTAAAGCAATATTTCCTTTTGTTGTTCTCTTTTCCTGCTCACTTATTTTGTTAGTCTGTTAAGAGGCATATTTTTATTGTGTTATGATGTGTTATATGGCTTAGAAAAGTGGCAATGGGGAAAATATTTTGGCCTCTTAGTCAAAAACTATTTCACAGTTCTAATATTGCTTAACATAACTACCACAAACTTCTTTTCCTTCAATGCAGCATTACAGTGTTTCTGCCATCTATGTACAAAAGAAAACTTCACATGTGAGACTGATGGGCTCTGCTTTGCTTCAGTAACACGAACTCAAGACAAAGTCATACATAATACCATGTGCATAAAAGAGGAGGAACTGATTCCACGAGACAGGCCATTTGTTTGTGCCCCATCATCCAGTAATGGTGTTGTTACTGTGCCTCATTGCTGCATGGTAGACTACTGCAATAAAATAGAACTTCAAATTCCAACGCCAGGTAAACCTTTTTAAGTAATTTCCCAACAAAATCAATGCTCATTTATAAAGTTAAGAAAACTAAACTAAGTGCAAGTAAAGATGAGGGAGTGAAGAATAACAATGTTGAAATGTCAGAAGTACTAAATAACTTTGCTTGTTTTTCACCAAAAAGGTTAGTGGTAGTTGGATGGCTAGCATAAGGAATGCCAGTGAAAATGAAGTCTGATCAGAGGCTGAAATAGGCAAAGAACAAGTTAAAACTTAGACAAGTTAGATGTCTTCGCATCCAGTGGGGCCTGATGAGACACATCCTTAGAATATTCAGAGTTCACTGAACATGTCTGAGGCACTAGTGATTTATCTTTAAAAAGTCATAGATATGAAAGATTCTAGATGACAGAAAAAGGGACACAATACAGTGCCCACTTATAAAAAGGGAAATAAGGACAACCTGTGGAATTAGACCAGTTGGCTTAATTCAGTATCCAAAAAGATAGTGGAGCAATCAGCTTTGCAAATGCCACACCAATAACGTGGTAAGTAATGTTCAGAATGAATGTCAAGAACAAATAGTGACAGACCAACCTGATAGCTTTCTTTGACGGGGTAGCAAGCCTAGTGGATAGGAGAGGGAAATGATAGATGTGATACATCTTAACTTGAGTAAGTCTCTTGACACTAACATCACCTTCTCTTCAAAATACACTAGGGAAATGCAGCTTACATGAATGTATAAGATACATGCTTAACAGGTTGATTCTCTAGGAACTGTTTTTAATAGTGCTTCAATCAAGCTGGAAGGGCATATGGAGTGGTACCTTGCAGGGATAAGTTCTAGATCTCATTGTGTTCAGGATGTAAAATCCCAATTAGGTGGCTAACCAATTAAATGTGGTGGGGTAAGGGGGCGTGCGCTCTAGCTGGGCCAGGCCGGACCCGGTACAGTGGAGAAGGGTGGAGTACACTCAGGCCTGGCCAAGCCTGCTATTCTGTGGCAGAGGGGAGTGGGCTGTCTTCTGGCTGGGCCAGAGGGTGATAGGGTGCACTTCAACGGGGATGTGTTAGGCCAAGCCGCCTGCCCCATGGATGAAAGGTGGCAGGGGGCACTCCAGTCAGGTGGCAGGAGTGTGGGGTTGCTTTGGGCCTCCGGCAAGGTGGGGGTGCTCCAGCCAGAGCAGCCCCCTGCTTTTTAATCAGTTATCCAGGTAAGCATTCCTACATTCTGTTTAATTGATGAAGATATTTGATCCACTACACTTGTAACACTTGCCAGCTGATACCAAGCTGGGAGGGGTTACAAGTGTTTTGGAGGATAATCTTAACATTCAAAATCCACTGTGGGAAGTGGTCTAGAGGAAATGGGTAAAAGTCATTAGGGACAAATGCAAAGTACTCCATTTAAGAAGGAATCAATTGTGCATACACAGACACACAGAATGGGAAACAAATGACCCTCTAGGACAGGGTTTCCCAATATATGGGTCGGGACCCAAATATGGGTCGCCATTACATTTCAAAAGGGTTGCCAAGTGTCTCCCCAGGGGGCTCTTAAGGAGCCATTCACACATTTTTTTTGAATTACCCTGAGTCACCAAGTTTTCCTGAATTGTCAAAATGGGTTCCCATCTGGAAAAGTTTGGGAACCGCTGCAGTAGGAAGAAGTACTACAGAGAAGGAATGGGGTCATGGTGGATTACAAATATCACTGTTGAGGAAAAGTCAAATATTCTGGGATATATTAGGAGTGTTCTGAGCAAGATGTAGGGAAGTAATTCTCTTTACTCTGTGCTGATTAGGCCTCAACTGAAGTATTGTGTGCAGTTCTGCATGCCACATTTGAAGAAAGATGTGGCAAACTGGAGAGCACAATAAAATGATGAAAGGGGTTCTAAAACATGACTTGTGTGCAAAGTGAAAAAATTGGGTTTGTTTAGTCTGTAGCAGAGAAGACTGAGAGGGGACATAATAGTTTTCGAGTACATGAAATGTTGCTATAAAGTAAGGTGGGAGAGGCAGGGGGAAGGAATTGTTTCTTGGCCCATCCTTGGCGATGAAGAGCAAAAAGCGTAAATTGTATCAAGAGTTATTTAGATAGTTTAGACATTACCCTGACATGAAGTTTTTCTTAGTTAAGCACTTGAAAGCTTACCTAGGAAAGCTGTGGAATCTTCATCACTGGAGATTTTTTTTGAGCTGTTGAATGGTCTAAATTTACCGGGGGTGTAGGGAGTAGACTAGATGATCTCTCTAAGCCTTGTTGTGACCTAGAATCAGAATTCTATCAGGTCAGACCAGGGCATCTATTGTAAGTCTTAAATATTATTTTGAAGGTGTAGATAAAGGAATAAAATAATAACAGAATAGTACCCAAAACGTCTCTTGCATCACAATGCTGTATGGCTTGCATCGAATCTTTTTAACAATCCTGTATTTCAGTGTATATCACTTCAATCTCTACAGTATAATACTAGTGACTCACAGAACTGAAAGAGTTAAGACTCAAATTTTCTTACTGAAAATTCAAAAGAATTCCTCAGACCAGTAACTGATACGCTATACACTCAAATGCTAAACAAATGTTTAATAAAACATATTTGCTATTACAAAACAGTAACACTTGTTTTCTTTCTCTCACTTCCACTTGTAGGCCCTACTTTAGGAGAATCCACTTCTAATCTAGGACCTGTGGAACTGGCAGCTATTATTGCTGGACCAGTCTGCTTTGTTTGCATTTCACTAATGTTGATTCTCTATATCTGCCATAATCGTACTGTCATTCATCATCGTGTACCAAGTGAAGAAGATCCCTCGTTGGATCGTCCTTTTATATCAGAAGGAACTACTTTAAAAGATTTAATTTATGATATGACTACTTCAGGCTCTGGGTCAGGTAATTTATTTCTAATGCTTGTAAATCTGTTGATGAAAGTCTTGGTCCATGTGACTCAGGCCTGGTCTAAACTAAACTAGATCAACCTAGCTACATCTGTTCTTCTCTGCAGGAGAAAAGATTGCTCCTTAAGTGCTGTGGTTATGTCAACCCACCTGCTGCTAGATCAGGTGTGGGCAATAATTTTTGACGGGGGGCACTCCAAGATTTTGGCAAGTGGTCGAGGGCCTCGCTCTTCCATGATATTAATGGAGATGTGGGATCTGGGATGGAGATTGGGTGCAGGAGGGAGACTGGAGTTTGGGAGGGAATTTGGGCGAAGGAGGCAGTTGCGACCTGGGTGCAGGGGTTTGGGATGTGACCTAGGATAGGAGGGGATTGTGAGCTGGGGCAGGAGATTGTGAGCTGGGGCAGATCTGGGAGGGAGCATGGGTGTGAGAGGGGCAGAGGGTTTGGGTATGTTGACTGGGGGGGCAGAGGGTTGGAAAAGGAATGGTCGGGGGTGCCAGAGGCAGGCTCTGGCCAGGAGCCTTATTTGCTTGCCTGCCTGCAGAGCTAAGGCTTGCAGAGCTTAACAATGTTTCCTAGCCAGTGTATCTGCCTGACTGGCCATGTGCTTGTGTGAATAACTGAGCCAAGGAGCAGGGATGTGGTGGTTCTTGGCTGCCTGCTGTTCAAACAAGCAGCTCCCAATGGCCTGTTTCTGGCCAGAAACCAGCCAATGGGATTGTGCTGGGAGCGGGAGCATCTTCTGAAGCTTTCTCCCCTCCAGTTTTGAACCGAGCCTGGCAGCCATATTTCTGAGCAATGTGTGGGGCAAGCAGGGGAGTCTGCTTGGGCCTCCGTGGGCTGACTTCAGAAGCTTGCTAGGCTGGATCCAGCCCAAAAGCCCAATTTGGATAGGCCTGTGCTAGATCAATGGAAAAAATGTCAGCCTAGCCACTGCCTCCTAGAAGTGGATTAACTATATCAATGGGGGGGAGGGGAATCCATTAATCAATATGGGAAGTATCTACTTGTCATAGTGATGCAGCTACAGCTGCGACCTACATTTTTAAAGTCTGGTTGACCACTTTCAATTGTGATATGTGTTTTGTCTAGTTAAAAAGGTGACCTCTCACATAGAGTTGTAAAATCTTGTTTAATCAGTTAACTGATTAACTGGAATGTCACCACTCCAGCCCCCTAGCCTGTGGGGCTCTGCAGAACACAAATTTCCATATTGAGTTTAACCACTGGAGTATCTAGTCAATTATGAATTAGGACTGGTCAATAATATATGGTCGAGGGAGGAGCAAACAAGCTGCACACTTACAATTGTGGAATAACTTTAACTAGGAAAGATTCCTCATAATAGAAAACTCTGGTTTATGCCTCAAGTAGAAGACAATACTCTTATAGAATATGTGGAGTCCCCTAAATGAAAATCTCACATTGTTCATATACTTGTCTACGCCTTTTTTTAACTATGCCATTGTATAAGTATCTTGTGATCGAGTGAGGCTACAATTTGGTCAATGTCCCAGAAGTCACGGAATCTGACTTCCAGTGATGTTTGTGACTTCAGCCTATGGCACTCAGAAGCTGAATGGTATACGGATGCCCACAGGGGCTGGAAGCTGTGGGGTATCACTACAGCTCCAAAATCCAACCCTCCAATTCATAACTGCTGAGTAACTACCCTGCTGCAGGCAGTGTAGGCACCTACATATGTTTTCAGTAATAGTCAGTCAGGTCAAGGCTTCCATGAATTTTTCTTTACTGCCTGTGACCTGCCCATAACTTTTACTCAAGATTTCCATGACCAAGCTTAGCCTTAGTAATGGGTTCTGCTTATTTAAAAAAAAAGGGGGGGGGGGGGAAGGGATTGGATGCTTCTCCTACAGAGACAGCAGCATGGGGTGACAGCAGCCCCTGTCTGGGGAGAGCGAGGCCTGAGCTCCTGGACCAGCACGAGCCAGAACTGATCCAGGCTGCCTGCCCACCTGGCTCCAATACACTTTAAATGCAGAGCCACAGTGGGGGTAGGTCTCGGACCCAGGGCAAGCCAGAACTGAGCTGGGCTGCTGGCTAGCCCACTAAAAAATTTATTGGCAAGGGGAGAAGAGGGAGGGAAATGCATGTAGTTTAGCATAATCAGTTAATCGTCTACACTTACATCCCTATGTTTAACTGAAAAAAATCTAACTTGTTTCATGATATCACTTTAATTGTTCAAAAGGTAAATTTGGTTTGAAAAGCAAGGGAAATTGACAGTAATGCAAAACTTAGATTAGATAAGTGTATTAGCGGTAAGTAGAGGGAGTTTGACCATCAAGAGGAATGGGCAAAGTTTAGAGGTAGCAAGGATTGGTGTCTCAGCTCTTCAGTTTAGTCAGTTAAACAACAATTGGTGTGTGGCTAATAGTATGTAATAGAATCAGAAATCTACTGGGCTAGTGGTCTAGTCTAACAAGGTCTTAGACAATGTTCAATAATAAAAATAAGGGACCAAAACTACCAGTAAACTTGGTCTTGGCCAAGGGCAGTGACTGGAGACTGTGCAGAGCCCAAAAAATGTGGGAGGCAAATGGCAGGGAGAAAGATTGAGTTTTAAAAAATTGAAGCCTCTGTAGCTAATGAGTTGAAGCCATTGATTGTAGCCAATTGGATTAGTGAACAAATTTTGTCTTGTTTCTGCCCCTGGAAATCAAACCCAGCTACTGGATATGGAGGCTTTCTAATACAGGAAAGGTGGAGGGAAGACCTGTGTTTTGGGAGACTGATTCTCAGGAAACTCTTAGCAGCTGAAGTACTTATGGTGTGAAGCAGGATTGGATTCTGTACTATGGATGTTAGCATTTACACAATTAACTGATAAGCCCAGGCTCATCTGTTAAATTCTAAAGGTTACATGCCCTTGCTGCCTCTATCAGAGGCAGCAGCACAGGGGACAGGTGGGAGTCAGTGCTCATGGGGAAGCCAGCTTTAAATGTATAACATCCCTCTACTCTATTACTTACTTAATGGTTTCTCACAAGCTGCAAATAGTGAAAAGAGAGCTATGGTTCCAGTCATGAAGCAGTGGCTGTATTAACTGCTCTCGTAAGAGAAAACTGCCAATGGAAAGGAATTAAATTGAGTTCAGTTACTTTGGGGTTAATTCTAGCATAGTCCTGCATATTTAAATGAGGAGCAACAGAACAGTCTTACACAGAAAATTTTAGGAATTGGTACTTCTTCTTCAAGGGTCCCCGTGGGTGCTCCACTTAGGTGTATCAGCCCTCTTGTACACATGGCCCAGAGATCTTTGGTAGCAGTCCCTGGCTGCTGGTGCATGCTGTGCTATTGCACAATCACTCTGAGTGACATGCATGCACCGGTGACCATTCTCTGTTCCTTCTCAACTGCTGCCAGCATGGGTTGCAAGTAGCACAGTCTCCCAAAAAGACTTTGAAAAGAACAGGAAGAAGAGAACTAACAAAAGAGCCACAGAACATAAACCAGTGGAGTGGGGTGCCAGCACTGCTGCTGTGTCCTGTTCACCTGCACCTCATGCTGCAGCCTGCACTCATTTCAAAACCGGAAGGCACTGGCATGACAGGGGTTTGTTTGTATGAGGCTTCATACAAACAACAAACCCCTGTCATGCCAGTGCCTTCCAGTTTTGAAATGGGTGCAGGCTGCAGCATCTTTACTGGCAGCAGATTGGCACACAGTGTCTCTCCACTGTCTAAGGCTGGGCCATTTGAGCTACTGCCCTTGCTGTAAACCCCCCCCCCCCCTGTCTGAAAGTGTGCAAGACTCACAGCAGAGAATTTTCTTTTGCATGAACAGGACTGTGGATGCCCAGCAGCCTGATTCAAACTCCTTCCCCTCCCCCCCCCTCCCGGACAATACACCTGGGACAGAGAGCAAAAGGAGCACTCCTTCGGAGGGATGTGCTAGAGAAGCTTGGACTAGGAGCACAGCTCAAAATGTGCCAGGTCCCCTGCTGCTGATCTGTAACCGAGCGATAGGTCCTCCGGGCAAGCAGGCACACAATGCTTGTCCCAAACAGGGCAGCATAAAGCCAATGGTGGGATTCTGCTCAGAACGAGCCAATGATCCCAAAGTGAAGCACAGAGCTGCTGGCCAATCTTCAAGCTCTCCTCAGAACAAGCCTCAGTACTGCAGGAAAAGCCAGTACCGGCAGCAGCTGATAAAGCAGTCAGGCTGCAAAACCGCAGAATGCCACGTGCAGACCCACTCACGGTACCATTGGTGCTGGGGTGCCCCAGAGCGCCGAATGCACATGTACTCAGCAACGGCAGGCTTAATAGTGGTGCTGCCACCACCCCCGGTACTGAGATGTAACCAAGGCAGACCTCGCGGTACCGTTGGTACCATGTTCCCCATTATTTGGTACTGACGTCATACCATGCTATAGAGGTTCTGTACTACTTTTCACACCAGCATCGCTAATATCCGCACGATGTAGCAGTGTGAGTAAGGGGCCAGTGCAGAGTCCCTCAATACAATGCCCATAATTAGCAGATGGGCACAATGGATACCCCCACTGCTCCCACCTCAGGGACTCTATGGGGATCTGTGGGCACCCTACAGAAATAAACTATATCAAGCCCTCTGGGTACCAAGTGCTCAGTCAGCCGACGCACACATGTGGGATGAGGTCACTGCAGCCCAGGCACCCATGACAGCTAGTCAGCGACTGAGGAAGCTACACAAGGTTGCTTAGCCCTCCATTGTCGCACTGGATGTATTAGGACAGCCATTGTCTACCTACGTCACCTATTGTAGGTGCAGCTGTAGCAGGTTTCAAGACCTATCCCACAGGGTCGTGAAGACTCTAGTACAGTGGTCCTCAAACTTTTGGGGCTCTAGAGCCGTTTACATGCGTAAAAATTTGTGGAGCCCCCGTGGTCCACTGATTGTATGTGTTGTAGCTATCTGTTTCCAGTTTGTCAATCTTGCAGAGCCCCGGGAGATGTCTCTCCTAGCCCTGGGGCTCCGCGGAGTGCAGTTTGAGAAACACTGCTCTAGTACAACTCTTGGATGTAAGGCACAACAAACACAAGCATACTTATCTTACCTCAGCACACCAAATTGGCTCTGCCAATGACTGAGGCCTCATGGAAGACCCTCGCATTGGAACCGGTGACTTCCAAGCAAATAGATAAGTACTGTAACACCTATGAGGGTAGAATTCCTTTTCTCATACTCTTCACCAAATTTGGTGGTCACACTGAGGGGAAAGCAACAGCACTACCCCAGAACAGAGCGTCATGACTAGGAGAGAGAGGATGGATGCTATGGGAATGAAGGCGGCATACCCCTCAGTCTCCCTTCAACCAGAATTGCTAATTACATAGCATTAGTGCAAAATATTCACAACAGACATTTGGAACCTTCAATTCCTTTATTCAATATCTACAAGAAGAGAGAAGGGAACGATTCAAATTAAACGTGAAGGAAGGTTTCTGGTCTCCCACGCAACATTACAAGCAGTGTTGGATGCTGCATGTACAGCAGCCAGGTCCATGCCAGGGTGCTGAGGAGAGTGGCATGGCTGCAATGGTCCAGGTTTTTCCCAAAAAGGTACAATCCAACATAGCTCTTCCATTAGAGGGGACTTCCGGGCATTAAGGATTCAACTGCCTGGATTTAAGAAGAAACAATACAAACGCTATAATCACAGGTTCAGAACAAAAGTGATGACCAATAACAAAGGCCCTATAAGAATAAGGGACATCCAGACAATCTACACAAAGACCATCAAATTAGTAAACCTCTTCGCTCCAGGGGTCCAACTCTTCATCAGCAAATTTATGACATTGGTTGAGGGTAAAGTGGCCCTCAGTCCTCCAGGGCAGGCAGATCTAGGGAAACAGACATTTGGAAACACTCTCCCAATTTATCCAGCTTGGGAAGCCATCACCTTGGACCAAAGGGTCCTAGAAATAATATGAACTGGATACTGCACACCATTCACAGCAGTTCCTCCAACTTGCCAACCTACCCATGAGTATGTGCTCTTGGGTGAGGCACAGCACCTGGTGAACTAGGAGTTAGAGGGAGTACCCAGCCAATATAGAATCCACAGCCTCTGTTCCAGATACTTCCTTACCATCAAGAAATCAGGAGGGTGGAGACCCATCCTAAATCTTCATGGTCTCAACCAGTTAGTCAATTATCAGAAGTTCATGATGATTATGTCGGCAAGGTTCATACCTGCCTTGGCAATAGGACTGTTGCTATCTACCTTCGACCTCAAGGATGCATGTTCCATGTATAAATTCACCCAGCACACCTCAAGTTCACTGTTGGAGACTTATACTATCAGTACAGGCTGCTCTTCTGCCTGTTGACAGCACCCACAGTATTCTCCAAAATCCTTGCTGAGGTAGCTGCACACCTACAGAGAAAGCATATAAACATATGGCCATATCTCAGCTGTTCAATCATGGCACCCCCGTATGGGGCACATAGTGGGCATTACTCAACAAAGCAGATATTCAACATGCTTGGGCTCCTCTTGTACTTGGACAAATATTCCCTCATTCCTACGGCAGCGCAGCTGCACTGCAACAAGGGTATAGTGTTATTGCCAATCCACAGATGGCAAGGATTACGACTCGATCATGTCAATACTCAGTGGCACATGCTTCTCAGAGCGTATGTGTCTGCAAATACTTGGACACGTGGCAGTGTCCACATTGTAGTCCAACATGCTTGACAACATATAGGGCCATTACACTGGATTTACCCATGCCTGTATTGGCCAAGATACTACCCGAGCCACAGGACGCTCCATGTACCCATTAGGGTCAAGGCCACCCTAAACTGGTGGACAGACATGCAATGTATGCCTGGCGTCTCCATTTCAGGCATCATTGCCATACATCGCTATCCCAGCGGACGTGCCCCTGCTGGTATGAGGAGCCCACATGGGGAGTGATACCACAGGGACAGTGGACACGATAGGCATCCCAACTCCATACCAATGTTGTGGAGCTCAGGGCAGTCACACAAACTGCTTGAGCACATATGGAACAAACCAGTGGGAGTGATGTTGGACAATGCTGCAACAGCATATTACGTAAACGGGGGCGTGAGATTGCGTAGCCTCTGCGCAGATGAAATGAAACGGTGGAGGTGGTGTTTCACATACATCACATCTACTGCAGTGTATTTACTGGGCAAGGACAAGGTATTACTGGAGGCCTGCAGCGGACAATTCCTGCAGAACCATGAATGGGAAATCAACAAGTCCATCGTAAACAAAACAAAAGAAATAGAATGGTGGACGTGTTGCAACACACACCAACTCTAAGTGCCCCTGTAATGTTTCAGAGCAGGCATTGGACTGCGCCCTCTCAGGGATGCGTCTGCAGTACGCTGGGACTTCCCATTGGCATACTTGTGTCCACCTATACCTCTTATTACCTCTTATACAAAAGACCATACTGAACATTAAACAGGATGCAGCAAGGGACATACTGGTAGCCCCCAGTTGACTGAGACACATCTGGTACCATCCCATACAAGCTTGCACCGGTACAAGCACTGCTGACCCAAGACAAAGGGCGCATACCACATCCTGGACTCCACACACTAATCTGCAAGTGTGGATGGTTGTTGGCTCTCAAATAATAACATTGTCCCGTGGTTTCGTAGGGTCACCCATATTCTGATCAGTTCTTGGAGACCCACGACAAGATGGACTTACGTGCAGAAGTGGGCCTGATTTGAAGCCTGGAATTCAGCGCAAGCATGAGAGAGACACAGGGTGGGGATATCAGACATGCTAGAGTATATTGTCCACCTGCAGGACACAGGACTGTCAATTGGTTCCTTCAATGTATACTTAGCAGCTATATCTGCAGTGCACCCACCCACACAGAGGTATTCCAGGTTTTTCCCCACCCGTGTGTGAAGAGATTCCAGAAAGGGATATGGACTCTATCAACCACAGAGATCCAGCACCATTATGGGATTTGGCTCTATCTTGTCAGTGAGAAGAGAATCCAAAAATCTGTTAAATTTCAAACCAAAATGTTCTTTGTCTGCTCTTTTTTAATATGTCTCAAAGGAGGTGGTCCACAAATTTTTTGATTGGCCTGGTGGACTGAAATCAGTTGAGAACCACTGGTGTAGTGCATGGACAGGTCCAGAGGATGTTCTGTTTTCCCAACAATGAATATCCAAATGGATGTCTAATGCATACAACTGTGTATATTTCTGGGTGTAGCCAGCTGTTATATGGGCATGTTCCACGGGCGCAGTATCTACCACAACTGCTTTCCTCAAGGTCTTGGCTCAACATTATGCTATTCAATCCTTTCAGAAATCAGACACTAGCTTTGGACATACCATACTGTCCAACAACCAGTCCTGCATCACAGAGTGCCCACCGTCAAGCAGGAATACTAGTGCGTAGTCACCTTGTGCAGTAACTGGAGTTATTCAAGAGGTGTCCCCGTGGGTGCTCCATACTCCCCTTCCTCCCCTCTGCTCCAGGCTAATACACTCTGGCGTAAAGAAGGAACGGAGGGAATGGCCGCCGGCACATGCCTGTCATTCAGAGTGATTGCACAATAGCGCAGCATGTGCTGATGGCCGGGGAATGCTACCAAAGATCGCTGTGCCATGTGCACAGCGGGGCTGATACACCCACGGGGACATCTCGAAGAACTCCAGTTACTGCACAAGGTGAGTAACCTTCCCTTCTGCCAGTCTAACAATGAGGCTAACGGATACTGGATGAAGTGACACAATTTCATTTGTAGATAGCTAAACGGGGGAAAAAAGTAGCCTGAAATGCCTAATTTATTAGGAAGGTATAATTGAGCCTTCAGCCAGGCACTTGGCCTTTCTCATAGTATTACTTAAGAAAAAAAATGATAGCACCAGATTATACAGGAAATAGAAAACTAAATGATGATATTTTAAAGGATTCTTACCCATTCACAAACATGATACTCTAGATACTGTAGCACGGTGGTTTCCAACCTTTTTACACTGAAGATCACTTTTTAAATCTCAGAACAGGTGAAGATCTACCGCCCTGCCCCTTTCTTGAAGCCCCGCCCTCTCTATTCTCCTCCTGTCCATCACTTGCTATCCCCAGCCTTTACTTACACGCTCTGATAAAGTGTTTATTTTTAAATTATGCGATATATAAAATTAAAATCACGTGTTTATAGTTATGAAATTAATAGTCTGGTTTTTATTCGTGCCATTGAAATCTAAAATGAAGCATTTATAATTATACTTTTTGTGGGGACAGAGTTCTGCGGCTGGGGGCAGGGGAGAGGGAACAGGATGCTGGGAGGGCAGAGGACAGGGTTCTGCAGCGGGGGACGGTGCCAGTGGGGACAGAGTTTGGGGAGTGGGGTTGGGAATGGGGACAGAGTTCTGTAGCTGGGGACAGGGGAGTGGAGTCTGGGGAGCGGGGACAGGGTGCCAGTGGCAGTAGAGTGACCTGCATCTGCCTCCTCTCAGTATTCTCCCCCCACCCCCGAGAAGCCAGCACATGCCTCCTCTGGGCCCCCTGCGGCAGAGGGAAACCCCAAGCGTGCCTGCCCCGGGGCCAAACCCCCGCGGGAGCCTGCCTCGGGGCCAAACCCCCCCCATTCCGCGGCGGGGCCAAACCCCCACGGGAGCCTGCACCAGGGGCAACATCCACCCCTCCCGCGGCGGGGCCAAACCTCCCTTGCGCGGCCCAGCTCCTCCCCTCCCGCAGCATGGCCAACCCCCGCGGGCACCTGCCTCGGGGCCAAACCCCCCTCCCACGGCCTGGCTCCTTTGTGGAATAGATAGCTGAAACAATAGAAACCACTAGCCAAAGCACAGGCCATGCAAGACCAGTCAGAAACTGAGTTATCTCTGCAGAGGAGTTTTGCAGAGGATTGATTTGATTGCAGCTGTGTGACAGAAGCCACGAAAAACACCATAGAGCACAGAAAAGAAACAAAGAAGCCTTAGGCCATTTCTGCGCTACCACCTGAGTGACTTAAGTTAAGTGGCAATATTCACAGGGTTATGTTGGCCTGTGAGCTGCTCTCACTGACACAGCTTCTGCCACTCATTGAGGTAGCTTTATTTTGACGGAAGAGCTCTCTCCTGTTTAATACAGAATAGGGTTATATAAACTGCCCAGAACAAGTTAACTGGTTTAGTTATTTAACTAGTTAACCACCAGGTGTGGGCGGCAGGGGCTGCCCTGCTGTGACGCAGCAAGGGTTGCCCTGGCCCCACTGCAGCCCTGCTGGCTGGGCCACCATGGGGCAAGGCTTCAGTTAGCCAGTAAGCATGCTTATCAGTTAACTGGTTAACTTTTTACATCCCTAGCACAGAGTGGCTACATAAGCAGTCTTACAACGGTGAAGCTGCATCAGTACAGCTGTGCAGCTCTGAGTTTGAGTGTAGGTGTGACCTTAGTTTCAGACAGAAATTCTGGTAGCATGATACTATCACAAACAAAAATAAAATGGGGAGTTTTTTGGGTAAGGTGCTGGTTGGAAATTGCCCTGGAACTGCGAGCAAAGCAACTTATCTCTTGCTATTTGCTTATTCCTGCTTTATTCAGGGATATAGGAACACAATCCTGTCTTTGTAATTAAACAACAAGGTTGCTTAAAAAAAAACTTAATCCATTTCTTCTCTAACTAGAACACTAGTAGCTCTGGAAAATGTAACAAGGGATAATAGTAATAGTTCCACATCTCCAAGGCAAAGAAGTATTAAGTGACTTGTCAAGGGCACACAGAAAACTTGTGCTGGGGTCAGCTAGCACTTCAAACCATTGTATAATCTTTCCTCATAAATGAGTTTCTCAATGTCTCCAACTTCTTTCCCTTCTCAGGACTTCATTTCTACAATTTGTTTTGTCAGAGTGACTAGAAATGAAGCACGGTAGACGAGGATATAGTAGTTTTTATAAAAACAGTTTTTAAATAATGGGATTGGGTATAATTTTAATTTCCCTCTTCATACATCCCTGCACTTCCCCCTCTGCTTTGCAAAATGATACACAAGTCTCTTCCTGGGTGGCTACTTTTAATGTAGAATCCAGTAATGCATGAGTAATCCAAAACTTTAAACTCAAAGGAGACTAACTTCACATTTTAGTTGCTCCAAATTCATCTTTAGAATTTTATTCAAATCACTTGGTACTTGTAATACTAGTATTTTTAATATTGCCCAACGAATGTTTAGGAAGGTTTGTCTTGAAAGGACCTGTATTCTAAAATAATTGAGCTCCTGATTTAGATTTGCCCTGAAGTGAGATAAGGAGGATTGTTTTTTAGCTCTTATATAGTGATTGCCTTCAGTAGTTATCTGTTGCTTTATGATCAACAATTCTTTTCTACTAATGGTTGAACAAGCTTAATCTTAATATTTTCTTTTTTTTAGGTCTACCTTTACTTGTTCAGAGAACAATTGCAAGGACTATTGTACTTCAAGAAAGCATTGGGAAAGGTCGCTTTGGAGAAGTCTGGCGAGGGAAATGGAGAGGAGAAGAAGTTGCAGTAAAGATCTTCTCTTCAAGAGAAGAACGTTCGTGGTTCCGTGAGGCAGAAATTTATCAAACTGTTATGCTACGCCATGAAAATATTCTTGGATTTATAGCAGCAGACAATAAAGGTTAGTAAGCTTTTGATAACTTTCACTTTTGTTGATTTTGTAGATGTTCCTATTTTCAGTCATCAAAACGTGAAAATTACTGATCCTACAACTTACCAAAAAATCTGTTCTCAAACCTGGGCAGCACATTACATATAACTTTCACACAGACTTATTAAGCATTATATATAAATTGAATGGTCTAATCTACTCAATTTTGCCTAGCTACTGAATCCTATATGTGATTCTACTTATATGGCTGATATGCATATTTTTGTACCAATTCTCTGAATGCAGCAGAAAGTTAATCTGTACAATGGCTATGACTGGTTCAGCAATTCACTGCACCTCCGGCAAGGTGTCTAGCCTCCACTCCTTGTTGTCTTATTACAAGTTAACCAACAACTTGCCCAAATAAGATTATTTCTTTTTAGTTTAGTTTTACTGTCATGGTTGCATTTGGAGTAGTATGCTTCTCCTAACTGAGCTCATGTGTCCATTGCTGTATATGGCATCCTATGACAGTATCTGTAATTCAACTGTCAACGCCTGTAACTTAAACTCAGACACTAAAAAATTATGCAAGAAAAAGGCAACACTCTATTTTGAAAATGTGTGTAGACCTAATCCAGATGTGACTTAGGTGTGTTTTTTTTTTTTTTTTTTTTAAGCATTAGTAGAAGGCTTTAACATTTTAACTTTAGGCTCAGGGAAAACACCCAAGTCTTAGAATAGAGCTTTGTATTTGATAAGCAATATCAACATACCTAGTATTTTCAATGTCTAGGTGTCACTAAATTAGTCAAAGCCTAGTGATAAATGTCATACTAATATGTCCGTAACACAGCCTGTCAAACTAGTTTCCCTGAGAGAAACTGAAGTGTATATAGTTTGCTTAGAGTTCATCAATACACTTTTTTTTTCAGAACCAGAAATCTGTTTGTTAGATATTAATCTGAAAGCCCTTCACTTAAAATTTGAAGGATGAAAGACTGTTGCATGTGAGGAACCTTTAATGTTCAGATACAAACCACACAGAAGGATTTCAAGATCTCCCATGTAATGGGTAAAAGAAATGTAGTTAAACTACTTTAATTCTCCAAGAACACTTACAATTTCTGCCATCCTCCCTTACATAAGAAGAATACAGGTTAGACCTCCCTGGTCTGGCACCCTCAGAACCCAACTAGTACAAAATGAGGGAATTTTCTGGATCGGGGAGATCCCCCTGAAACTGGCTCCCCAACCTATCACCAGCTCCACTTCTGGCCCAGGATCTCTAGCCAGGTTGTCTGCTGCTGGCCCCAGTCCCCTCTTGAACTCCCCCCTCCCCCCCCCCCCCCAAAGCCAGGCTGTGGCAGCCAGAGTACAGATGATGCCAGACCAGAGTCCAAGTTAAGGGAGGTACAACCTGTATTGAGCTGCATCTACTTGGCACCCTTAGAGCAAATTGCATATCTTATTTTGAAATAGGCTATTTAGAAATTTGGCACTGTGTAGATGCGCCAAATTTCGAAATAACCAATTTTAAGACGTCCCTTCTCCTCAAGGATTACAGGGATGCCAAAATAGCGAGTCTGCTATATTTTGCACTAGCAGACGCATTCAAAAGATGTGGGGTAGCATTTTGGTATACCTGTGGTATCCTGAAATAGCTTTGCAAAGTAGACATACCCTTGTCTGAACTGCTAGATGACTCTCTAGATTAATTTTCTTGTTCTACTGATAGTGTTGGTATCTGTTAACAATTGAATATAATAAAAAATTAGGGTTCTCAAGCAACTGAAAATATCACTCTTTTAAACAATAAAATATCATTTACTTCAAATATTTTTGGATGTGTTCTACATTTTCAAATACCTTTATTTCAGATACAACACAGAACAGTGTTCTCGCTTTGCATTTTTAGTTACAAATGTTTGTACTGTGAAGAACAAAGCATATTTTTCAGTACATCTCATACAAATACAGAGTGCAATTTCTTAATCATGAAAGTTGAACTTGCAAATACAGAATTATGTACAAAAAATTGCATTTGGAAATAAAACTTAAACCTACCTTAGGCTTAAGTCAGAACTAACCGTCCTTTTCCCCTCATTGCTTTGGCAGATAAGATTTCTCTTTTCAATCCTTTTGTTACCTTGGTTCATCCCTATCCCAACCACAGTCTATTAATTTTATTACAAAAAAAAAAACCACACACTTTCTCCCACTCATCCCCTGCCTTTGCCAATCTTCCTCATTGTACTGGGTTACCCCAGTTTTAAAAGATGCCTCACTTGCAGGCTCTTTGTTCCTGTCTTAGATGGGCACGCTTGGTATATCTGATGCCTGGGGGAGGCACACATCACAGAAATGCCCCACAATAAACAGTTATAAACACTCTTAAGGCATGGGACCTCCAACTAAAACTTCCCGTGGAGAAATCTCTAAGACTCTTCAGAACTAGAGTTTCAAACTCCACCTCTGTAAAGAGGACCCTGGCAATAGCTGAAGATCAGGGTTTACCTATCTCTTTGCCAGGACTCACCTGCAAAAAAGACCACCAAACAAAAAAGATGGTCCTCCCTGCAGTAGTGAACACTCTGAAGAAAAGATTTTTCCGACAACAAAATGTGTCTTGCTCCAACGAGGACATGTCCATACAGAACATACTCAGCACCTGTTAGTACTGATGGCAAAGTCCCTGAGGCTATGTCTAGACTGCAAGCCTCTTTCGAAAGAGAGCGTCTAGACTGCACGTTGAACTTTCGAAAAAGCGGCTTGCTTTTTCGAAAGAAAGCATCCAGTGAGTCTTTCGAAGAAGCCCTATTTACATTGAAGAACGCCTTCTTTCGAAAGAAGAACTTTCGAAAGAAGGCGTTCTTCCTCGTGAAATGAGGTTTACCGCCATCGAAAGAAAAGCTGCGTTCTTTCGATTTAATTTCGAAAGAACGCGGCTTGAGTCTGGACGCAGGGGAAGTTTTTTCAGAAAAAGGCTACTTTTCCCGAAAAAACCCGAGTCTGGACACAGCCTTAGAGGCTAAGGCAGCCAACTGGCAGGGCCCTCCATCTTGGCCAGGCTGGGCCCCTTGGGCTATGTATAGAGCCCAACTGCTTCTTCAGTGCCCCAAGCCATTATAATGCGCACTCAGTCACCATTGCCACCAACCCAGCCTCCTATCTGAAGTGCTCCAGAATGACATGGAGAATGGAGTGTACCCCTGAGGGATACCATGCCCCCTATACATCTGTCATCATCCTCTCCAGATCAGACAGTTGTGTCCCCACCCTCGATTACAGGGGAAGATTTAAAATCTTAACAAGACCTTTTCAAGAATGGCAGACTCACTGGATACTTCACTAGCTGACTTAGAAACCCAGCAAAAATTAATGGATATTCTCCAAGCATCCTGAGCCACCAAAATTCCCTTACTCATTAATGAGGCCATTATGGACTTTGCCATGGTAATTTTGACTATTCTGCTCTCCAAAATAGAGGATTGCAAATACTATGTCCCAGTGAAGAGTGGAGTTCTGTCTGACTCCAAACTGTAGTAGTCAATGCTGTATGTTGCTGTGGCAAATATACATTATACAAGATACCTTATGATAAAGATTGAAAGACTAAATATATTCAGTAGAAACTCATAGTCATAGGCCTCATTAGTTCCATATTGCTCATCTTCTCCAAGAACTGAATGAAGTCTTAATTCATCATTTACCAGATGACACAGAAGAACAATATAAAGCCAATATAGCAGAGGGATCCCTCATTTGAAAGCGGGGGGAAAACTGCTTGGAAGCATCCCTTGATTCCACAAACTATGGCTAGGTCCTTGACAACAGTGATGTGTAGATCATCATGGCTTTGCTTCTCCAGTTGTCCTAAGGAAATACAAATGAGTCAAAGATCTCCCATTTGATGGACTAAAGCTTTTTTGCTGAAAGTGCCAACTCATTCTTACATACCCTTAAGGACTCCAGGCAACCGTGAAGATGTCAAACCCACAAACAGTCAACAACATCCCAGCCCTCCACTTTCCACCAATCAGTTTGAAATATTGGGAAAAGGTTTGCAGTCTTCTCCTTTCCAAACAGACTGCCAATAATACCACAGCACTTTTATGGATCACCTTCTTACTACCCTGTCTGGAGACACATCTTGACAGACAAGTGGGAGCTAGAAATAATTTTATAAGGTTACTCTACCTCTCTTCTCTCTCCTTCACCTACCCAACCACCTTCCTTGTCCCTTTTCAGAGACCCTTCCCACAAGGCCCTTTTAGGAATTTCACCTTTTCAAATTAGGAGCAATAGAAGTGCTAGCACACCACATAGGAACAGGGTTTTATTCCTGCTACTTTCTCACCCTAAAAAAAGAAGTCTAATAGAGGCCTATATTAGATCTACGTCAGCTGAACAGATGAATGAAGGAACCACTCTTCAAAATGGTAACATTGGCAAATATAGTCTCGGCACTACATAAGGAGGATTGGCTGTCGTCCCTCTACCTCCAGGACATACTGTAATGTTATAACCCATCCAGCATACAGGAGGTTCCTACTCTTTACACTCCAGAGTCACCACTACCAGTACTGCATATTACCTTTCAGCCTAGCCATGGCCCCAAGGGTCTTCACAACGGTGTTAATCTGTAGAAATAGCAAAACAGGACTCATATTCCCTTATCTCAATGATTGCCTCATTGCTTCAAAAGGCTCTACTCCACGTGAATATGTAAGTCAAACTATTTACCACACTGGGCTTGCAATAAGTCAATCCTCCTCTCACCTTGACTCAAATTGGAATTCATCAAAGCTGATTTTACTGCCTTCAAGCACAGACTGTACTCCCATGCCATTGTTTTGTGATCCTAACCACCTTTGCCATGACGGTCATAAACAGCCCACAGGTATTAGCCAGGCAGTGCCTTCAGCTTTTTAGCCAGATGTCAGCAACAGTGTTTTTTCTTGTCAAACTCTCCAGACTGCACATGTTGCCTCTCAGCAATGTCTCTGCACCTGTTTTTATCCCCCACACAAACCCATTAACCAAGGCCTTCAGCATACCCACCAGAGTCAAATACTCCCTCCAGTTCTAGTTGCAACTGCAGAACCAATGTTAGGAATGCCATTCCATCAAATAGCCCCTACAATCATGCTCACCAAAACACCTCTCTCGAGGAATGGAGGCTCACCTCAACAATCACACCATTCAGGGATGATGATTACCAAGGTGTCTGTTACACATCAACATACTTTAACTTCGAGTGATCTGATGTGTCTGTGACCATCACCTACCTCTCTCATCTGCAACAAAACTATCAAAATAGCGTCTTGAAAACATGCTGAATGTCTTGTATAAATCGCCAAGGGGAAGCTCCTTCCTATTTTATGTGAATGAGAGGCAATCCATGTTGTGGTAGTGGTACATAAACCTCAAATAGACATCTCAGCGACTTACCTCCCGGGCCGTAAAACCGGCATAGCGGACTATCTAAGCAAATACATTTTTTTTTCTCCCCTCTCAGAAGCATGAGTGGAGATGCACCCATAAGTTCTCAATACCATCTTTAATCACTGGGCCTACCTAGTAATAGACTTATTCACAACAAAACACAATTCAAAATGCTCAAAGTATTGCTCCAGAATGGGGCTAGGGACTCGCTCAGTGGGAGATGCCCTTATCCAGTGTGGGACTATCCCTTATGCATTCATCCTACTACTTAGCTGTGTACTCTAGGAAATAAAATATGACCAGGCTTAAGTCATACTAATCACACCAACCTGGCAGGGACAGATGTGGTTTCTATAGGCCAAATGGCAATAGAACTGCCTCTCTGTCTTCCACACATCCCTCACCTTCTCTCTCTCTGGATGCAGGGTGGAATCTTTACTCAGACATTGCTCGTCTTCACCTGAAAGTCTGGCTCCTGATGGGCTAACGACAATGGACCAACTTTGTTCAAAACAAGTCCAACACAAGTGCCTCAATAGCCAAAAACCTAATGCAGGACAGACATACTCTCAAAAATGGTGATGTTTTCCGTTCTGGTCAATAAATCACTCTATTTCACTACCTTTTGTACCCTTCTCCATATATGGTATACTGGACTATATTTTAGATTTAAAGAAGCAAGGACTCACAAACTGTTCTGTATGAGTGCACCTTGGCACAATTTTGAGTAAATGACTTTGGTAGATGGCCACACATTATTTGCACACCCCACTATGAAACATTTTCTAAATGGACTGAATAATTGTTTTATTGGCAAGGTGAGGAGAGCACAGACATCTACTTTGTTATGAGATCTCAACATGGTCCTTTGAATCCTCACAGGGAACCTTCTGAGGCCCTAGCCAATTGTTCGCTACTACACCTCTGTATCCAAAATTCCACTCAGATGCCAGCATCGTTTGTCTTCATGCTCTGGATATGCGCAGGGAAAGGACAAAATTGTTTAGGAAATCCCCTCTACTCCTTTCTTTTTATTGAGAAGCAAGTCAAAAGGGGAAGCTATTTCTAATTAGAGATTCTCCAGATGAATATCCCTCTGCATTCACCTCCCATTACAAGAAAAATGGCATTCCTGCTTCTCCATTATACACACCTTCCATGAGAGCAGTGGCTTTTATACAGACTGTGCTAACTTTTGACACATGCGTCTACCTACATTTAGTAAACATTGTCATAGAATAAAATTGCTATGCAGGACACACAATTTGGCCTTGCAGTACTCACATATTCAGACATAAATTCCAAAGACCTTCCTTTTATAGAGAGGTACTGCTCTGTAGTCACTTACAGGCAGTCCCCAGGTTACGTACAAGATAGGGACTGTAGGTTTGTTCTTAAGTTGAATCTGTATGTAAGTCGGAACTGGCGTCCAGATTCAGCCGCTGCTGAAACTGACCAGTGGCTGACTACAGGAAGCCCCTGCCCCGGGCTTCCTGGAATCAGCCGCTGATCAGTTTCAACAGCGGCTGAATCTGGACGCCAGTTCTGACTTACATACAGATTCAACTTAAGAACCCCAGGCATCCCCAAGTCAGCTGCTGCTGAAACTGATCAGCGGCTGATTCCAGGAAGCCCGGGGCAGGGGCTTCCTGTAGTCAGCCACTGGTCAGTTTCAGCAGCGGCTGACTTGGGGACGCCTTGGGCAGAGCAGCTGGGGTGCTGCTGGGTTGGTCCAGTAGCGCCGCCGCTCCTCGGCGCTACTGGACCAACCCAGCAGCACCCAAGCTGCTCTGCCCCAGGCGTCCTGATTCAGCTGCTGCTGAATCTGACCAGCAGTGGCTGAATCAGGACGCCTGGGGCAGAACAGCTGGGGTGCTGCCCGGTTGGTCCAGTCGTGCCCAGAGCGGTGCTACGGGACCAACTGGCAGCACCCCAGCTGCTGTACCACAGGTGTCCGGAGCAAAGCCACGGAGCACGGGGGCAGCGGGACAGCCCAGACGCGCCGTGGCTGTCCTGCTGCCCGCGTGCTCTGTGGCTTTGCTCTGCTTGCCCCCCCCCCCCGTCTCCCTGGTCTGCAGACCAGGGGGACGGGGGGGCAAAGCAGAGCCAAGCCGCGGAGCGCGTGGGCAGCGGACAGCCCTGTCCGCTGCCCACGTGTTCCGCCGCTTTGCTTCCTCTCCCTGGTCTGCTGGAGACCAGGGAGAGGAACGGCCCCGTTCGTAACTGCGGATCCGACATAAGTCGGATCCGCGTAACTCGGGGACTACCTGTACAGTAAAACCACTGATAGGCTCACTTCTTGAAGAGGAGGAGCAGGTTACTCATCTTGTCCGCTAACTGACAATATTCCAAATGGTTGTCCCTTGCTGGTGCTCCACGTTCCTCACTACTCCCCTCTGCTTCAGAGTTGCATTGATATTTCTCCATTTATAGGGACAGTTGGCAGCGCACTGTGGTTCAATCCTTGCAGCATTGCAAGATGGTGCTGTGTGTGTGCTGCCACATGGGTTGCTGCTGCTATAAATCTGCCGCAGGGCCAAAATGCCTACAGTGGAGCACCCCCATCACCAACCATTTCAAAAAAACTGTTACTGCACAAGGTGAGTAATCACCTCCTTTTGTTTCATTTCTAGTGGATAGGTGTAATCCAAAAATAATACAAAGTGAGCACTGTATACTCTTTTTTTCTACATTTTCAATATTGATTTAAATTACAACCCAGAATACATTCTCAGATATTAATACATTTTAGCTGGTATTCTATTTGTGTGATTAACTGCAATTAATTTTTTAGTTAATCACATGATAAATTGGTGTCCGTTGTCAGAACACAGAGCCAGTTCCAGGCAATTCTTGCAGAAGGCTAGCTTCTCACTATCTCTGCAGCCCTCTGTATGTTCCATTTCTATAAATGTATTTACAAAGAGGGCCTCCTGGCCTCAGCTCTTGGGATTTCCGAAGGAGGTCCAGCCTATAATTGAAGAATTGCTTTTTGATGGCCCTAAACTCTGTATTGACAGCATAAACAAATCTCTGAACATGTTGAAGTACTCTAGGGCCACTTCATGTTCTCTGAAGAATTTTTAAGCCTACCCAGCACAAAAGAGAGCTTAAGTTCCAGATAAGGCAGGGCAAGATCTTTGTGTTATTTCAGGCTTTTAGGAGTTATATGCACCTCTGTGCAAAAGCCAACGTTTCAAAGAAGAGAAAATCACCTACTTATGGACCTTGGACCCCACAACTTTCCAAGCACCAATTTTGACAGGGTGACCAAGGACCTGTGCTACCATCCCTTTTTTTTTTTTTAATCAACTGTAATGGTTCACTTGTTGTGGTTGTTTTTTTTTTTTTTTTTTTTTTTTTCTCCCCTCCTTCCCTCCCCCCCATCCTTTCAGCAACTGCCTTCATAATTTTTGGGAGTCTTAATCACTATGGGCAAGCTGCATTTTTCAAGATCCTCCTTATAAGGTACTCCCTCCTCTTCCACCTGGCAACTTCCCTGTCCTGATCCTCTTTAAGGACACTCTGGTCTCTCCCCACCCCTCAAAAAAAGTGGTGAGAGGCTCAACACCTTTGTGGAAGCACAAAAAAGCAAAATGGTAACATGTACAGCAAATAAATCCATCACCAGAGCAAGAGGATCAGTTCTCAGCCCCCAACTTTCAGGATGTGTGGGGTTTTTTTTCATATCCATCCATCCATCTAATAAAATTGTCGTCGTCTTTTTCTTCCTATATATATTTAAAAAATGTCCGTCTGCCCAATGATCTAGGGGTCCATTTGTTCAAGAGCGCCTTCTAAACAGTAAAAACTACAACTACCAAATTTGGTATGCAGCTTCCTTTTATCCTAATTTTTAAAGCAAGGTAAGGGTTTGGTTGTTCCAGGACAATGGGATATGCCTGGAATTTCATTTTCTCATAAAACAAATAAGAAGTGGTCTGGTAGGAGGAACAGTTACACTGAAGAATACCTACAGGACAGAAGCAAGGGGCCAGAGATGGGACCCAGACAACTATAACCTCATTGAGCTAGCAGGAGTGGAGAAAAGGACAGCCAGAGCCCCCCACAGCCCCCCACTTCCTTGCCCCCCAAACCTTTCTGTTCTTCGAGTTCTTGTTCACATTGAGTCCAAGCAGGTGTACACACACCGTATGCACGAGTGTTGGAAATTTTTCCCGTAGCAACTCCCATAGGGTCAGCTGTGAAGAGCCCCTAGAGTGGTGCCTCTGTCAGTGCATACATACCACTGTCAACCCTAACCTCCCTCAGTTCCTTCTTAGTCTGTGGTGGCATTGGAACTTCCTAGCTCTTGCCCCAGCAAGCATCTGGTGTCTAGCTATAGCTCTTCGTTGTCATCTTCGTTAAGCAGAGTCTTCAGAGTAAACGAAGGCAAGTGCCCAGGAACTGTAGTCCCTCTGGGGCACCGGGGCAAGCCTAATGCCCCAGGCTTTAAATAGTGTGAAGTCTGTAAGTGACCTATGCCCATCAGCAATCTTCACAACACGTGCCTCCACAGTATTGGTGAAGAATATGCACTGCAACGAGCAAGATTTGTAGAAGCTTTAAGCCCTGCACAAGAAAGGACCGGGAGTACAGACTCCAACAGCTCCTCAGGGAAGTGGTGCTAAAACCCCCTCAGAATGAGAAATCTGCCCCGGGAGCCAGCTCAGTACAGACCATTTTGGCCTTTGTGCGCAATATTGCACAGAAACTGAGCACAGCCAGAGACTCCTGACACTAGGATTCTCCAGCACTGAAGACTGCAGGGCTGAGGCACAGGTCTACCTTGCCAGCAGAAGGAAGGACAGAGGCAGATTTCTCCCACCTCCCTCCCCCTTGTAAGCTCTGGTAGAGACAGGGACAAACATGGCAGAAGTCCCTAGTGTGAGAGATCCAATGCATGCTGTCAACTATGGTCCCGGGAACAGTGCTATCGAGTCCAGCACACGACCAAGCACCGAGACATGAATCCAGTGCAGGTCTTGAACAACTCCACTCTGGACACCTTTGGTGTGGCGAGACACCTTATAGAGATCTCTGAGGCAGAGGTGTATCCAAGATGCAGGAAAAATCACCAGCAGTGCTGGGACCGCATGGCTCAAGGGGGAAGCTAGCAATGCTGCATCAACCGCTATCCACAGAACGGTACTGGGAAAGGTTATTCTCCTCAGAGGGGCCACCTTCACCAGTGCAGCATGCCCCCACTGACAGTACCAATCGGCACAGAGGTGACTGATGCTTTGGGTCTGGGGTGCGGGGCCAGCCTAGGCAACCTGAGCAACTAAGGACTGTGGTCACCCATAGACATGAGACTTTACATCTCTGTAAAAAATAAGAACAGTCAACTGGCCTGCCAGATAGTCCAACCTTAGCTACAAGGTCAGTGTATACAGACAATATGACAACAATGTTCTACATAAACAAGCAGAGGCGTGTGTGGTCATTGTGACTCTGTGATGTGGCACTATTGCATAAAGTGCAAGATTCACTTGGAAGTCCAGTACCTACTGGGACTACAGAATACACTGGGGGATGCCCTCCACAGAACCTTTATGGTCCACAAGTGGTTAGTCAGAGAAGATGTGATACAATCTTCCACAGGTGGGGACCTCCCCATCTAGATATGTTCACCACTCCAGAGTACAAAGGGTATAGACTTTTGCTTATTCCACAATCACTCCCATCAGGGTTCCATGATTGATGCATTTGCTTGTCACTGGGACAGTGGGACCCTCCTATATTCGTTTCCCCTGGTTCCCTTGGTACATCCAGGTCCTAAAAGCCCTCAGGAACAAGGCCCATATAATCCTGTTGGCGCTGGCATGGCCACACCAACATTGGTTCGTCACACTGCTCAGCTTGTCAGTGGAAACCCTGATAGCCATTCCGCTGTACCCAGACCTCCTGAGACAGCAGCAGGGAATCAGACATCCAGATCTGTGCTCCCTCCACCTAAAAGCATGCAAGCTAGATGGTTCAATCTGCTAGAGGTTCAGTGCTCAGTCCAGGTACAAGAGGTCCTGTTGGGCAACAGAAAGCCCTCTACCGGTGTGGCGTATTTGGCCAAATGAAAAAGGCTCACAACTGGTGTGTCAAGTGGAATGTTCCCCCAGGGTGGGCACCCGTTCCAGAGAGGGTAGAGTACCTGCTGCACCTATGGTCACAGGGTCTAGCACCCTCGTCAAAGTTCCTTTGGAAGCGGTATCCACCTTCCACCCAGGTTGCTCCCAGCATTCCTTGTTTGTCTACCCATGGTAACTCATTTTAGAAAGGAGTTGGACAAGTTATATCCGTATTATCGTCCACCTGTACCTGCTTGGGATATGAACTTGGTACTTAAACTTATGGGACCACCCTTTGAACCAGTGGCTGGGTGTTCTTTTCTTCATCTTTCTGAAGGTTCCAAGATTTACACTCCTGAATTCTTTTCATACAAGAACATCTGTAGGTTTTATTTTTTTAATGTTTGATGCACTTAGTATTCAGCATCACTGATCTAAATATGTGGCAGTAAGTTGCAGAATAATTTGCACTTGTTAATGCATGCCATCGCTAGGTCTCAAAACACCTTACAAAAGTGAGTGTGCATTATGTCCATCTTGTAGAGCTGTTTAGCCCAGAGTCATATAGCAAGCTAGCGGCAATTGCTGGAAAAGCGGCAACTTGCTTGGTTCCAGGTTCTGCATTCTAACTTCCGTGTGCTTCTGTCTGCTCAGAAAAGGGAATGCTATTTCTTAATTCTTTGATACTACTGTATGTTTTATTTTCATTGTCTCCAAACCTTTCTGCCCTTGACGAGGGCAGAGAAGTCCCAGGAATACAGAACAATAATAAGAAGGGAGGGTTTTTCCCCCCTTATTTCCTTCCTCCCATATTTTGCTGTCCATTTATAATGGCAGGATTAGGCTGTGTGTGATCCCTCTCTTCTCCCCTCCTGCCCCCCCACCCCCACCCCCCGACTGATAAACATCAGACTTGCACATTATGTGCCCTTGTTGGTAGAGGAAGCAGCCAAGAGTGCAGGTCTTTATTTGGTTTTGGTAATTTGGAGATTTGTCTTCCAAAATGAGGCTGACTTGGCTACGGCTGAAAGGACAACTGGGCTGAGCAAAGACTGAAAAGTTAACTAACAGCTGGGTGCAGGGGAAGATGGTAGGTTAGAGAGGGGACATTTATTTAAAGGGGAAAAAACTGAGAAAATCGTATTGTACTCCTGGCAAGTTTCTTTTTGTTTACCTAACATTAATCTAAAAAAGATAAATTAATATTGGGTTAAGGACTGTCTGTGAATTTGTTCAGTGTCTGGTATATTTAAGCTCCATGTAGGAGGCCTTTAGCCACAACTGAAATAAAAATAGAAAACAAAATGACCTGATTGCAGGGAAATCATTTATAAAATATCATTCAGACTCTATAGTTTGTACATTTAAAGTAATTTGGTTTGCTAGACAACTTTATAGCGAATATCTTATTTTGCAGACAATGGTACATGGACTCAGCTCTGGTTGGTGTCAGATTATCATGAACATGGATCGCTCTTTGATTACCTAAATCGGTACACAGTTACTGTGGAAGGAATGATAAAGCTTGCTTTGTCTACTGCTAGTGGACTTGCACATCTTCACATGGAGATTGTTGGCACACAAGGTAACTTTTTATAAGTGTTCAGTCTCATATATGACCTTATGTTCCTAAAAGGAAATAGAGCATTTCAAGACCTATATTTCCATAGTGAAGATTATCAAGAGAATTAAGGAGGGCCTTGTCTGAATTTGAGTCTCTTTGCTGTTTGATGTGGTATCATTTAAATTGTACAAACATATATCCTTTTACATGAGTTGCGCAGAAACAACCTTCTGCAAAAGTGGACAATTTCTTAAAATTGTGGTAAATCTGCAGATCTTGTATTAACTGTGAATAGATTCCTAGAAAGGTGTGTTAGAGGTTTAAAAAAAAAATGTAGACACTTGTGCAGTATCCTAGTTCTTAAAATGCTTGTATGCTTTATATACATGAGAGATTGTCCTTTCATCCACTGTAGGTACATGCACACTGAGTGCACATGAGCTTAGGCATGGGCTTTTGGTCAGTAATACCTGTTGGGACAGTATGTGGGTCTTGACTGTCCTCCCTTAGGTCCTCAGTTGAAGGCATAAAGGATAAGGTTGTCCATCTCCGTCTGTTCTCATAGCACATAATTGCAAGTCCCAGTGATGCCTCATGCTCGCTGTCTTGTGCTTTATCAGCAGACGTTCTTGAGCAAATAGTGAGTTAGCCTTTGCTTTTATAGTGTTTCCTTTGTTCTCCTTCCTGTGTGTGTGTGTGTGTGTGTGTGTGTTTTTAAAAAAAAAAAAAAACCAGCAGTCGTGTCCCTGTCAAGCACAGCCCCCATGTTTACAGAGACTGCTTCATGGAAACTTCCCCTGTTCTCTCCTCCCGCAGTCTCTGTAGGGAGCTCAGACCCCCCCCTCATGGACAGGGGCTGCTGCTACCCCATGCTACTGCCTCTATTAGAAGCAGTAGCAGGTAGCTGGTCTGCATGGAGAGCGCTTTTTTATTTATTTATTTTTTTATTTATTTTAAACTCTTCTCCTCATGGACTGGCTCCTGCCTGGCACCCCAAGCTGCTGCCTTTGATACTGAGGCAGCAGTGTGGGATTGCAGGGGGCTCCCCGGGGGTGGGGCCAGACTAAACTGGCTGCCGTTTCTTCCTCTCCTCTCCTCCTCCCCTCCCACCCTCCAGTTTATAGAATAGTTGGCCAACAACTAGGAATTAATGCAGTTCATCAACTGTTCTCTTACCCAATAGCTAACATCCCTACCTCCAGAAGCTGTCTGGTATCAGACTGGGTTCAAGAGCACAGCTCCTCCAGCAATTATGGGAGCCAGAGACTTGCTCTGCATGTTGGTACTAGACACTCATATGCAGAACACTCTAACAGTGGTCTTAGTAATGGCAAAGCCAATCATACCTCTGAAACCTTCAGTTATAAGGGTTCCAGGTACATTTACTGGCACCACTGTATCCTTTTCAGAGATACTTTTCCTGACAAAGTTGTCCAATGAAACCTTAAACTGTTAATTATATTACACATAGCTGGTCCTATGTGAATAGCTTTACCCATCAGTGAAGGATTGCTGGGCCCTGTCAAATTTCTCTGGCACAGACTTCAAAGAAAGTGGACTGTCATGACCAGGTGCCATTTGAGGGGTTGAACAATTTCTTTAATCGCTTAGCTCCAGGTACCCTTTTAGTAGGGAATAAGAAATTGGAGCAAGTACATTACAAATTACAAAAAAAAATTAGGAATAAGAGGATTAATTCGTTTGGCATGTAAACTTACTCTACATCTACTCTCCAAATGAAAATCACTAACAGACTCTATTATTGTAATATGACTTTACAATTGGGCTTTACTGAATGGGATATGGAGGAAGAGTTTTTAAGTTTATTGTGGCTGAAGGCTTGGTAGTAGCCACTGCAGTCAACTCTCAATCCAGCAGCTATTCATGGCAATTTTAACCATGCAGAGGTTTTTCTGTCTCCACATAACACGTACCTAGGGAATGCTAAGTTAATGTTGAGGGACACCCCTTTGAGGGGTGCTATGTCTTGAGCAAAAAGACTCATGAATAGGGATGTAAAAGAGTAGTTGACTACCTCCATAAGCCTAGGCTTATTGGCTAGTTGAGTTGACTACTTGCATTTTTCTCTCTCTTGTTCCCCCCCCCCCCCCCCCCCCGGCCCGGTCTCTATCAGCGTCAGCAAAGGGAGGGTGGGAGAAGCAGGAGCTGGCTTAGTTGGTTCCCGCCAGCACAGTCTCTGCGGTGCTGCTTCCATGTCCCTCCTTTCCTCCCTCTACGTACTGCTGCCTCTCAGAGGTAGCAGCATGGGGGAGCCAGGGGAGGCTGCTTCAGGCCTGCATGCCTGGCTCGTACTACATTTAAACTGCAGAGGTGCTGCGGGGTAGCTCCTTCTGAGCACCTTGACTAATTGTGTTGTCGATACAAATTGTATCGACTACATGATTACCCAGTTACCCATCTCCTGTTGCTTTCAATTTTTTATGGAGTATAAAGATACTAAAAGCTTATGCCCCAGCCCCAAAAGGAGGCAGCATAAGTCTCAATTCCATTGACCGCTTAGCTTCCAGCCTTGGCAGGCTCATTCTTTGAAATCAGGATAAACTTCTGCTCAGGAAGTCAGACTTCTGCATCCACAGGCATTACCCAACAGACTACGCCAACATTAAGGTAGCCAATGTAACTGCTTCATCAAGAGCAGAGTTCTAGTCATTTTGATCTTCCCTAGCTTTCTGTGATTTGAAAGCACCTCTGAGTTCACACTCTCTGTGCCCTATTGAAATGTTTGTTCAAAATATGCCTGGTAGCTATTTGAAAACTTAACCTGCTAGTCAACATCATTACATAATATATGTAGCAACATTATATGTAGAGTTATCAATACCATACAGGGGGAATTAGCACATGTTCAAATGCAGACAGCTCTGCCTTGGCAAAAGTTGTTGAACAGATCTGTCCCAAACAAAGAACCGTTTATCTCAATTTACATATAGTAGTAAATAGGCTCCTCGTCAATTGGGAGAGGAAATAACAGGAAACAAAACAATTTGCATTTTAAGTAAACACAAGTATGGGAAGAGAACTTGTCTCGTTCACCATCAGATTTCCTGTTGCCTTCTTCACTGTTAACCCTCATAGTAAAAAGTTTCTCCATTCAGAAGAGTCTATTTCATGGGTTCACTGAACAATACATTTAAGGTTTTCTGACCCATGATCTGTTTGACCTAAGATGACACAGTCCTAGCATTTTTGGGCCCTGGAGAGAGATCCAGATTGAGAGGATCCGTCCATATCTTGTTGGAAGACTTGGGGTGAAAGAAGCCACCTATTGTACGGGTGTCGCACATGCACAAGCTCCCCCAGTTCCTTCTCAACTCCCTTCGGTCACAGACAGAGGTCAGCAATGTTTCCAATCTCGTGCTTTAGATCAGTAAACTCATTATATACTTCTTACCTTTAGTTAGTTATTTCCCCCATTAATGTTGTTTGTTTTAGTTTATTTAAAAAAAAAAAAAAAAAAAAACCTCCAGGCTCTTATCCCCATAGATAGTGCTAGTCCATACCAGTGTTTCTCAACCAGTGGTATGAGTACTACTCAAGAGAAGTCTGGGGGATACGTCAACACAACTGAAATTTGGAGAAAACTAAAGGTTTTTTTGTGGTGTTTTACAGTGCTTTATTTTTGTACGTTTTACACTCAAATATTGCATCGCCTGCCTGGCTACGATTACTTTTTAAACAAATGTGTTGCAATGGTAGAAAATAACTGTCTGAAAACTGTAGGTACTGGGAGTACTTATAATTTTTTTTTTGTTTTTTGAAAGGGGTACTTTATAAAAAAAAAAAGGTTGAGAAACACTAGCCCATACCATGACCGGCTTTCTGAGTTTTAAGTGATGTTCCTCATGTAAGGATCCTATTCCTGTCTTGGACGGACACTCAACGTATCCACTGCCTCTGAGAGGCACATGTTGCACTGAAACATCTTAACTGTGCTAAACTGAAGCCAGAGCACAGCATGACAGATCTGTGCCTCAAGCTGATTGTGCTCAAAAGTTGTTAAAACCAGCTTCAGATGTGGGTCAGCAACCCAAGAAACTCCATGCACAAAAGGAGAAAAAATCCTCAGAAAAAGCGCTTCCACCTTAGACTCTAGTTCCTAAGCTCTTCTCTCCGGTGCCGAGAGCGGCTCCAGTGCTGAAATCCAGCACCACCACAAAAGAGGGTTACAGGCAGTCCCTGGGTTACGTACAAGATAGGGACTGTAGGTTTGTTCTTAAGTTGAATTTGTATGTAAGTTGGAACTGGCGTCCAGTTTCAGCCGCTGTTGAAACTGACCAGCGGCTGAGTACAGGAAGCCTGAGGCAGAGCTGCTCTGCCTCGGGCTTCCTGTAGTCAGCCGCTGGTCAGTTTCAGCAGCGGCTGAAACTGGACGCCAGTTCCGACTTACATACATACAAATTCAACTTAAGAACAAACCTGGTGGTGGAAGGAGACTTCCCGTGCTCCCCCACCCCCAGGCCAATCAGAGCCTGGGGGCGGGGGACTGTGCAAAGCCTCCTCCTACTCTGCCAGGAGTGCACAGTGCTTCAAAGAGCCGCATGTAGAGGAAATTTGTGCACTTCTCTCCCCTCCTCCCCCGGGCCCTAATTAGCCTGGGGGCAAGGGAGCGGCAGGGCCTCTGCAGGTCAGATCAACCCTTCTGGCAGGCTGGATCCAGCCCGTGGAGGCCCTTGTGCCCACCCCTGTACAAGACTCCTATTTCCATTCATCCTGCTCATACACTATTTCTTCTCTTTGTTCTTAGTACCCAACACAACCTGTACACAGTCTTAGCATTTGGCTTTTTGACGGCCCACAGAGTTTTTTTTCAAAGGTGCTGTCAGTTGTTACGGCATACCCAAGGAAAGAACTTGTAATCCTATTTCCTTACTTTGACACCTATCCCCTCAAAGCACACTCTGAATCCGATGCTCGAGGCTCCCTCTCCATCACAAGACAAGTCTTTCGACATCTTGGTCTACAGATGAACAAAAACAAGTCAAATTCCTGTTCAAAAGATGCAGTTCATAGGGGCATACCTCGACTCCACATGTGCACTTGTTCCCCTCCCTCTGGATCATTTTCAGAACATTGTGAACTTGGTCAGGACACTGCACTTCTCTCCCAAAATCACAGCTCATGACTGCCTTTAGTTAATAGGCCACATGGCAGCTTGCAACGTTGTCATCAAAAATGCTCCTTTGCACATCAGGTGCCTGTAGGGGTGGCTCAGGACAGTCTACAAGCCCAACATCCATTAACAAAGTCCTTCATCATCCCACTCTGTGAAGTCTCCTCTCTGGTGGTTGATACAAAAAAAAATCTGTGTTCCAGTGTTATGTTCCTCACTGCAGAACCATGTGTTTCCATGATGACAGATGCATCCCTGACAGGCTGGGCTGCACACTTGCAGCACCACATGGCTCATAGGTACATTCTAGACTCTGTACATGGGGAGCTTAGACCCCTTGTGGACAGGGGCTGCTGCCATCTCAAATTGCTGCCTCTGTATCAGAGGTAGTGGTGTGGGGCAGCAGGGAGCCAGTCTGAACGGGGAGCTGGTTTTTAAATTGGTTTCTCTAGTGGACCAGCTTTCACCTGCCCCCTCATGATATAGAGGCAGCAGTGTGAGGTGGCAGGGGGGTCTCCCCGGGAGTGGGGCTGGAAGCATCAAATAGTAGTGTAACCACATGGAATGTTAGCAATTACTCAGATAAAAATTATCAAACATCCCTAATTGTACACTCACTGTGGCAGGAATTTAAAATCTACTTAAAGCATACTGCTTGGGAAACTCAAATATTTGTACAAACTCAAAGAAATGGTTACTTCCTTTTAAAGAACTTGTGGTTCAGGATGTTTTGTGTACATGCATTTTGTGATGTACGTTGCTGTCCTTTCCTTCTAGTATTGGCAAGAGTTAAGTGCAAAGGAACTGTATGGGGAGAGGGGTTGAGTTGATCCTGTCCTTTAGTCTTTCAGTTAGGCATAAAAACACTTCTTGTATCTCTCTGAGGGTTACTGCTGAGCAAAAGTCCCAGCTCAAGTATATTAGGTTCACACTAATCTCCAGTGAGTGGAATATATTAAAACCAATGAAGTGTTCAAAAATGTCAGTACTGTATATAATAGATCTTAGTGAATTCTCTCACATAAAAGTCTTCATTATACACACAGTGCTACAGGCTTGTGACTCAAGTGGCCAAATGTAAGAGCTTAATGTTTTTATTTTGAGATATTTGCTATCGTACCTATTTGTCAGAAACATAGGAAAAAGTAATTAAAGTTGCTCTGTAAATGCTTTTTCGTTTAATCTGGGGAAAGAATATTCTTCGCAACAAAAGGACACAGTTTTCAGTATTTGATAAACTATGATCTTACCACTGAAGGAGTTGGATTTTTCATAAATCCTAGAACTTTCTTCATATGCTTTTGAACACAGATTGTGGCTCATGTTTCATATCCCAATAAACATGAGCCTGAAATTATTTCAAAGTGGTCTCCATTTCTTTTTATTTTTAATTAACATTTTCATTATAAGTATATGGTCTTAGATGGCTTGTATAATGAAGCTTCATATAAAGGAAGATAGTCTTGCTACTGAAAACATAAGCACTACCCACAGAGAATTAATTGTTTGATACATATTTGTACTGGTGTGTGTCACGATTTGAAGATGAAGAAAGTTATAAATTGGTGTCTTAACGAAGTCCAGTTTAATCTCTTTTGTCAAAATTACCTGTGTAGAAAGCTTCCCAAGAATTTCAGCAAAATACAGGTTGAACCTCTCTAATCCAGAACTCTATTGTCCAGACACATCCATCATCAAATTATTTTAGTAAGCCAGATGCCCACTTTTCTCGGTGTGGCCAAGCTTCCCATGGTCAAGTTTTACAGCCACCAGCCTGAACTCAAGTCTTCTGTGCTGTTATTTAGCTCTAATTTGCCCCTAAATGTCCTCTAAAAGCCCAGTAAGCAATGGAAGTGTTGGTAATTCTGCTAGACTTTTGAAGTGTAGCAACAGCCCTAGAGGCTGTTGCTACGCTTCAAAGGTGGAGGCGGCCTTATCGAATAATCAAATAATCGATACACTAAATTTATCATCCCTAGTTCAGTGTAATGTTCTGTTTATTCAACTATTGTTTTGTAGTCACGACTGTACAAATATAAATGTTTGACTCTAGTTACACTTTCCACTCAGCGGTAGAGAAATCACTGCAAAATTCCTAGAATATAGTGATCATATTAACTAATGTAAAAATTGTCAGATCACTGGTGTTCTAACAATATAGCATATCGTTCTGTTCCCTTCAAAAAGGGTTTCAATGAAACATCAGGCATCTACGTTATAGATACAAATGTGATTCTTTGATTCATAATTTCAAAATCTTGAACTCCTGACTAGTGTGAGAATATGTAGTAGCGATTTTTCGGAAATATTCTTTAGTTAACAGTAGGGATTTGATTGGCTTTTTGCTCTTTCTACCTCTTTTTCTTTTTTTATGCAGGAAAACCAGCCATTGCTCATAGAGACTTGAAATCAAAAAATATATTGGTAAAAAAGAATGGGACATGCTGTATTGCAGATTTAGGATTAGCAGTAAGACATGATTCAGCTACAGACACAATTGATATTGCCCCAAACCACAGAGTGGGAACAAAAAGGTAAAGTCATAAATATACTGTATCAAATTATTTTTCTTAAATACTTCTCTTCTTTCTATTTGATAGTCATGGGTTTCAATGGCAGTGTAAATAATAGTTTACAAAACCATGTGCAGTAAGCCAGGCTTTCCCCACACCTGTCCTTTCTTGAGTACATTGGAACTACGTATGCATAAGTATCTTGCTGAATCTGGGTCTTACTGAGTCTACAGCACTTCAAAAATATCTGCAAATGGGGCGGACATTGTTAAAGCAGAGACTGGATATTGGGAGATCAGCACCTCTTGAATACCTGATCAGTATCTTCATAAATTGTTTAGATGATAATGCCTTGGGTACCTCAGATCTTCGACTACTTACTGCACTTAAAACAAACATGCCTCTAATTTGGCTCGCTTATGGTGCACTTGATACAATGTCAGTTAGCCGGACACCTGTACAATTGTGCTCTCCTTTCTCATTCTGTCATACTTAATCCACTGAACAGAGGAACATATTCTTGTCTAAGATGTCCATCTAGTACTTTTGAAACTCCTGGCAATTGCTTTTGAATCTGTCAGACAGCTTTCTATCCTTTGTCTCTCTGAAGAGAATCTAGTTGATGGCCATTACTTGAGCCAGGAGAGTGAAGGTGCTTGAGGCACTTTTGGCCTAATCCTATAGAGAAAAGGTGGTCCTGAGATCACATCACGTTAGGAATAAACTCCAGGTCTGTCCTCTAGATCAGTCAACCAACCTGGTCCTCTTTGCAAAGATACACTTGGCACAGGGAGAAAAAGTAAACCAAGAAAATGCACCCAGGATTTCACTTTTTATGTTTATAGAACCAAATTGTTCAGAGTCTTCTCCTACTTATTTATAGCCATAGTTGGGTGTTCATACTGTTCATCCCAGATGATACTGAAATGGATAACTCTGTGCATCTTGCTGTTACTATTTGGTAGATGTACTTCTCCACTGAGCATCAAGGCACTTCACCAGAATTCAAGCAATTATCTCCTGCCTATTTAAAAAGTGTGTCAATTTGAGATCGACATGGAGTAACCCCCACTGCTCTTTGTCACGTATTATGAATTGGATTTAGCTGCCAAAGTAGATGACAAGTTTGGGAAAGCAGTATTATCACTGTAGAAATAATGCTGCTGATTACTTCTCTTTCCCTCCTTCCTAAGGGGCTGCTGGTTGCCAGTCACCTAGAGGAGGATCCACACTGACATATACTATGCCTACATTAAGTGTGGTTCTTTGACATGTCAGTGTGGCTCCTATGAGCCAACCTTCATTTTTTTTCTTAAGAGCTCTCTATTGCAGGGTTCAGATTGCAAGGGGAGGGAGGGTCATAGCAATTCTGCTCTTTATACTCTTGTGTGGACTCAGTGAACAGCATTATGTGCAAAAACCAAAAAAAAACAGTCTTGCAAGTGAAGCACATGAGCACTTATAGTTGATCCACACTGACAACAACATCTTGAGGAGTCAGTTACTGCATAGCTAGTAACTTTTCCCCATTCTCTAGCAGTCCCCAGCCATGCCTCCCACATTACAGCCCCTAGGGGTTGTGGTGGTTTTGGTTTGTTTTTTCATCTCTTGCCTCCAGTATTTCTAGCGATACATTCTAACGCCTATGTTTCTCCCTGCTCTCTAATACAAAATTCCTTCATCTTTATCCCTCGACCTGCTCCTACCTCAAATCTTTTTCCTCGGATCAATTAGTTACTGAGGGCACTCAAGCCCTGAAGCAGTTGTTGTCAATCTTTGTCTGTGTGGAGCTGCTGCTGCTGCTGCTACTCTTCTCTGTGTCTCCCCTGGATGTTGCAGCCACAGTGTTGCTTTGCTCCCCCTTCCCTTCATGGCTCCAACTTTGTCTCATTATCCTTTCACCTGCCTAAAATGACAGCATCTCAGAGGCTGCTTTGCTTCTTGCCTCCTTTTCTTTCTGGAACTATTGAACATATTTTCTATTAGTAATCCATTTCTAGTATTTCATCTGAACAGTTGAGGACTTTAAGGGTCACACATTGGTCACCTGGAAATAACTGAACTTCTTTTCATTGTACGGAGGCCATGTAGATTGGTGTGCGACTTGGGGGATATTGAAAAGTACTCTGAATTGGCTTAGTTTCTTCTGCTGACTAATTCAGTAGGTATTTTACCACTGACCTTAATGGAATTAAGGCCAACATGAAGTGACCATGATCATTTTACTCTTAATGTAGTCCTTCCAAATTTTCCTAATGTGTTAACTTCTGTTAAGCCAATTTGTTCAGTGTGTTGGACCTGAAGAAATTATGGAGAGAGCTTAGTGTTGTAAGCATTTTTATGGCATAAATACATTTTGGTTATTTTATTTTAATAGATACATGGCTCCTGAGGTCCTAGATGATTCCATAAATATGAAACATTTTGAGTCATTCAAGCGAGCTGACATCTATGCGATGGGATTAGTCTTCTGGGAAATAGCACGGCGATGTTCAATTGGCGGTATGTGACAGTTATACATTGAATATATTAAATTATAAGCTTTTGTACTGATTGTATTACAGAATCTAAAGTTTTTCATACCTATTTTCTTTGAACAGTTATATTTTGTGATACTATACATGGTTTATATTTAAATTTAAGTCATTTTATCCCTCCCTTCAATTAGCTAGTGCCAAATAGCTAAGAAACTTGACTAGGCTTGTACTGTAAATGATATATATCCATACCTTGCTGTGGAATAAATAAATGAAACTCCTCTTAAAATTGGAAGTCACACCTCTCAAATGATGCAGAATTTGTTCCAAAAGTCATATAGAAAAATGGCAAAGTTGGTGCCTGTGACAGTGAGAGACTAAATGTACTGGTAGAAGTATGTGCAAATTATGTTCAGTACATAGTTTAAAACTCTATCTTTCTGTCACAAATCATCTTTGGAAGTGACAGATTTTTTTATGGTTTTAAAAGGAACTAGTCTCTGTGTGGAATACTGTGCAATTCTGGTCTCGTATTTAAGGAAGTTGAATACAAACTGGTAGCATGTGCAAGTTACTAAGAAGGCTAGAGGATGAATGCAGAAACTTGTTTTATGAGAGGAGATTTAACAAACTTGGCTAATAAAATTAAGGCTATGGGAAGATAGGACTGCTTTATATAAATACAATTAGAGGAATGAACACAGGGTGGAGAGAGGACTTCAGTTAAGACCCAATGTTTGCACAAGAGCAAATAGATGTAAACTGGCCATCAACACATTTTAGACTTGAAATTAGAGTAGGGCAGTGATTCTCAGACTGTAGGTTGGAATACCAAAATGCATCACAACCCTGTATTAACAGTGTTGTGAGGACTGGCTTAGACTTGGTGGGGCTAAAGCCTGAGCAACACCTGGTAATCGGACACTCCGCTTTATCCGACCCTGCAGCCCCCGGGGACTTTGAGTTACTACTTTGTCAGATACAGCGCGGGCCGGGAGAACGGCCCCTGCTTGCTGCCCCGTCACTCTCGAAGCTGCTGCTGCCAGGAAGGACGCTTCCAGGCAAGAGGAGGAGCAGCAGCAGGAGCAGCTTCTCCTAGAGGGCAAGGGAACAGCTGATGCTGCTCCTGCGGGGGACGTCCTTGGCAGGAGTGGCATCAGCTGTTCCGTTGCTCTTTACAGTAGAGTCCGTATCATCTGACATATTCGGTAATCCAACCATGTGTCGGTCCCATTTAGATCGGATGATAGGGACTCTACAGTACTTTTATTATCAGAAGGGGATCAGAGTGCAATTGTGTTTAAGAACCCTTGGAGTAAGGTTTCTAACTATCAGAGGAATAGAGTTCTGGAACAGTATCCCAAGGTGAGTAGTGGGGGCAAAAACCCTACTTGTTTCAAGACTAAACTTGCTTAAATGGCATATGGTCAATCTGCATCTGCTGTTTGCACATATCTCCGCTACCTGGGGATGAGGCCCTAGATAAGGGCTTTGAGTTACTACATAGGATTCTTTTCCAGATGTCCTGCTGGTGGGTCTTGTTCACATGCTCAAGGTCTAAATATCATTTTCTTCCTGGTCGTCTTGTGATTTGGGGGGGAGGGAGAGGATTGTTTTTGCTTTACTCTGCAGCATGAGACCCAAGTCACCTGCTAGTCTGAACAAGTTAGGAAAGTCTACCATTTACTCTAGAAGTCCTCACATTTTAATTAGACTTCAGGAATTCAGACAGAGGTTTTGAGCCTATTGTAAGAATGGGTGAGGTTCTGTTTCCCCAGTCAGACCTTCTGTACACTACAGATGAGGGGTAGGCAATAAAACATCAGTATTTAAAGTTCACCATGGAAAACTCTCTCCCAATATTAGAAGGTGGTTATAGTTGCTCTTGTAGTTAGAGATCCACATTTTCCATTTCAAGAGTGAGTCTGATGCAGTTTTAGGATAAAGAATCACTTTCAAAATAAAACTTTAAAATAGAAACAAAGAAGGGTAAAGTATTTGCAATGGAATTTGCATTTTGTTCATGTAAATTGTAGCCAGTATTACTTTTTTATGCTTTATGATTAGCTTTTTAAAATAGATGTGGTTATGTAAGAATGAAGAGAGAGGATACAAATTAAACTGGTTTTGAAAGCTTATATGAATATCTTTTATTTCATTGCTGATTAAGCCACCAGTTTCTGTTCAAATTCAGGGAGACACACTTTCCCTAAGCCTGTAAACATTTTATTAGGAAATTTAAAAAGCTCATTAAGGCAATTGTGTGACCTTGATCAATCAGTTGGTAAAATTGGATATTTATTTTTTGTTTGTAGAGAGCTTTAAAATCTGTCAGTCAACAGTACTGTGTAAAACAAGCGTTTAGTTATATCAACAAATAATCCCTGAGAATGAGTTGACAAACTCTAATTGTGATTGTTAAACAGAAAGAAATGCTAAATCTTTTAACACTGCAGGGATACATGAAGACTATCAGTTACCGTACTATGACCTAGTCCCTTCAGATCCTTCAGTTGAAGAAATGAGGAAAGTTGTTTGTGAGCAGAAGCTGAGACCCAATATTCCAAATAGATGGCAAAGTTGTGAGGTGAGTATTACTAAATGTGCAAAAATTAAAATTCAAGCAGACTTTGCAGCTTTTATATCTTTAGGTACTCAAGTCAGTTTTTGTCTTGAGTTGGAGTTGAAAGTGTGTCTGAGAGAATGTTAGTGGCTTTGTGATAATTATGAGTTTACTAGATGATGCTGGTGGGTGGATATAATTACACACATTTAAAACTTTACAAACTCTGGCTAGTTTGCCAAAAAAAGTTCTTAGAACCCTTCCCTTGAAAAGTGGCTAAAGTTACTTGTGCATGAAATTGTGCGCCTATAAATTGCAAAACACATTTGTTCTAGATACATTTTATATTTCATTACTTGTAATTTAAAATATAATAAACTGAACAGAAATTCCAGAGGACGGTTTTTATCTAGTTTTCCAGCATCCTATAAGTGCCTAGCAAGTGACTGAATATTAACTAAGGAATGAAAACCAATCTATGCTGATAGTACTTTATTTGCAGTCCTGAAGATATGAAAAAGTGAAAGTAGTGTAATGGAAATTATGTATTTCCATTCTCTGGGTCTCTCTTGTTACAACGTACTGATGTAGACAGATTTACACTAGTGACATGGTGGCAAAAATGCAGAAAGGTACTAAAACCTTCTGTATACTAAGCCCATGTCTATGCTATGGGGATTATAGTGGTATAGCTAAGGATTTGTAGTTTAGAATAGGTATGTTAAATATTGGTTAATTTGAATAGTCTATTAACCTCATGCATTCTTTTCAGTTAGTCGACTGTTCTATAGTCCCTGGGCAGCCCCTGTCTGGGGGGCAGAGGTCTGAGCTCCCAGACCCGGTATGAGCCGGAACTGAGCTGGGCTGCCTGCCCACCTGGCTCCTAATACACTTTAAATGCAGAGCTGCAGCGGGGGGTAGGTCCAGGACCCAGTGCATGCTGGGAATAATGAGTTGGGCTGCTGGCCAGCCTGCTAAAAATGTACTGGGGGGTGGGGAATGTGTGTAATCTGTATCATTAACCTATAGGCTTTTGCTTATCGGTTAATTGGTTAACCAATTATACTATTACATCCCTAGTTTAGAACCAGCCTTTCACAGTGAAAGGGGTTTCCTTTGTTGCTGTAGGAACACTGCTTCCTCAAGTGATTAAGTTGATAAATACATTCTTCTGTTGACCCAACTGTGCACCTATGGTGTGGGGGAGGGATTAGGCTAGCATAGGTACTGCACTTTGGATATGGATTTTTTCACTCCATAGTGACATGGCTATGTCAGCCTAAATTTTGAGTGTAGACCAGGTCTTAGGATAAAGTGAACTAAAGCCAGTTTAGTTCTGAATGAGATTATCTACTCTAGATTAATGTGCTTTAACTTTTCATCTTTAGTTAATTAATCTTAACTTTCCTGCGTGCCTGTGTAGACAAACCCGAAGTCTGAGTTAGGGAAGTTAGATAACTATTAATTTAATAATCGTGAAACTGCTTCAAAATTTAGCCATTACACAATTATTCGGTCATCCCTGGGGGTGAGGTCGGCAGCCAGTGCACTCCCAGCCCCGCTCCTGGGGAGCCCCTGGCCACACTGTGTTGCTGCCTTGCAGAGTGGTAGGTAGAGCTGCTACAGAGGCAGGAGCAGCCCCTGTCGATGAGGGGCCCAAGCTCCTCACGGACAGAGGTTGCATCGGCATCCCACAAAGCAGCCTCTGTCTGTGGCAGCCTCCCCTTCCCTTCTATCTCTCATGCTGGGGGAGGAGGGAACAGGTGGCTCCATAGAATCGGTGTTCATGGGGAGCACTCTACCAGCTCCTGCCCTCCCCCAGCTACCTTTGTGGGAGGCAGCAAGGAGGAGGGGGCAGGCGGCTCCGCAAAGCTGGCACACATGGAGAGATGGCTTAAAAGCAGACTTCCTGCACATATTGTCTCCTGTCTGCCCGCCCTCCCCACCTCCCCCCCCCCCACACACACACTACTGTCTCTGCTAGAGAGGCAGATGCGTGGAGGAAGGCGCAAGTGGCTCTGCAGGAGCTGGTACACATGGGCAGCCAGCTTGAAAGCTGGCTTCCCATGTGTACTGTCTCTCACCTGCCCCCCTCACCCTCCATGCTGCTGCCTCTATTAGAGGCAGCAGCGTGGGGGGAGGGGGTGGAGGCAGGCAGTGCTGTGAGATTTGGTGCTCATGGGCAGCTGGCTTAAAAGCTGGCTCCTGCCTTCCCCCCACCCTGCCTTGCTGCCTCTGATCTGATAGAGGCAGCAAAGGGGGAGATGCATGTAGTCAATAGGTTTAACTGATAAGTCCAGGCTTATTAGATAATTGTGTAGTCACTCACATTTACATCCCTAGTCTTGAGTATATTAAGCTACTCCCATTTATCTCAGTAGGTGCTGAGTGACATTGATTTAAGAATCCAGGAAGGCATGACATTTTAAAGCCTCCTTGTTTCCCACTGAACTGTCAAACATTTACTTAGTGTTGATGCAAAAATCTGATATTAAACCAATTATTTTAAGTGGCCCCACGTTTTAAATTCAGTTTTACTGCAAATTAAATTACACAAGGTATTATTCTGATTGGCGTGGAAGAGTAAAAAGCTTAGAAGCAACACTGTTCTTTGGAATTCTGTTACATCCTTGCAGTGTAAGTGTATTTCATATAAGATTATTTTCCAGACTTTAAAATAGAGCTCTAGCTATCGCCTGCAGTTCAAAACTATAAAAATATTAGTAAAAACATAAAAATGGCCATATTGGGTCAGACCAATGGTCCATCTAACCCTGCTATCCTATCTTCCAGCAATGAAGCATCTGGCATTGACCAAAGAAAGAACAATACAATGCAACTACAAAGTAATCCATCCCCTATTATATAGCCCCAGCTTCTAACATGCAGAGATTTAGGGACACGTAGGCTGTGGGGTTGCATTCCTGAGTGTTGGTGCTAATAGCCATTGTTGGACCTTTCCTCCATGAATTTATCTAATTCTTTTTAGAACCCATTATTCTTTTAGCCTTCCACTCACAAGAAGTTCACAAGTTGACTGTGCATTGTGTGAAGTACTTCCTTATATTGGTTTTGAGCCTGCTTCCTATTCATTTTGTTGAGTGATACCTAGTTCTTGTGTTATGTGAAGATACAAATAATACTTCCTTACTATCCAAACTGTTTAGGATAGTCAAGACAGAAGCAGATTGTGAGGGACTCCAAAAAGATCTCAACAAACTGAGTGATTGGGCAACAAAATGGCAAATGAAATTTAATGTGGATAAGTGTAAAGTAATGCACATCAGGAAAAATAACCCCAACTATACGTACAGTATGATGGGGGCTAGTTTGGCTATGACAAATCAGGAAAGATCTTCGAGTTATCGTGGATAGTTCTCTGAAAACTTCCACACAGAGTGCAGCGGCGGTCAAAAAGGCATATAGGATGCTAGGAATTATTAAGAAAGGGATAGAAAATAAGACACAGAAGATCTTACTGCCCCTGTATAAAACTATGGTATGCCCACATCTTGAATACTGTGTACAGATGTGGTCTCCTCACCTCAAAAAAGATATTTTGGCCTTGGAAAGGGTTCAGAAAAGGGCAACTAAAATTATTAGGTGTTTGGACGGGTCCCATATGAGGAGAGGTTAAAGCGACTGGGACTCTTCAGTTTAGAAAAGAGGAGGCTGAGGGGGGATATGATAGAGGTATATAAAATCATGAGTGGTATGGAGAGGGCAGATAAAGTTATTGATTAGTTCCCTAAATAGAAGAACTAGAGGACACCAAATGAAATTAATGGGTAGCAGGTTTAAAACTAATAAAAGAAAGTTCTTCTTCACACAGCGTGTAGTCAACCTGTGGAACTCCTTGCCAGAAAATTAGAAAGCCTAATTCGAGCTACCTACTCCATGCCACGTGTAGCCACGGGCACGGAGTCCAAACTACCAGGGCTTTAAAAATGGCGGTGCCCGGCAAGATGCAAATGAAGACCGGGATATTTAAATCCCGGGCTTCATTTGCAACTTCAGTTGACTACATTAACCACCCTAGTTCGAACTAGGGTGGTAGTGTAGACATACCCTAACAGAGTTTAAAGAGAAGCTAGATAATTTCATGGAGGTTAGGTCCATAAAAGGCTATTAGCCAGGGGATAGTATTGGTGTCCCTGGCCTCTGTTTATCAGAGGCTGGAGAAGGATGGCAGGAGGCAAATCGCTTGATCATTGTCTTCGGTCCACCCTCTCTGGGGTACCTGGTGCTGGCCACTGTCGGCAGACAGGATACTGGGCTAGATGGACCTTTGGTCTGACCCAGTACGGCCGTTCTTATGTTCTGTTTTTATGTTACTCACTTTCCCCACATCAGTCATGATTTTATACATCTATCATAATCTCCACTTACTCCTCTGAGTTCTTTTATGGTGAAAGGTCCCAGTCTCTTTTAATCTTTCCTCATATGGAAGCTGTTCATACATCCGATCACTTTTGTTTCCCTTCTCTGCACCTTTTCCAATTCTAATATCTGCTTTTGAGAAAAGGCATTCTGAACAGTACACAGCACTCAAAATATGAGTGTACCATGGAGTTATATAATTTTCCATTATGATATTTTTCTGTTTAGTAAGATAGACTCTGAGCATAACCACATCTGCTTCCTTTGTAGACTAGCATGCAAAGTAGATCTGTAGTAAAGGAGATGTAGGAAAAAAAATTCCAACTGCAAGAGTTGCTAAGCTCTGAAATGAGCTTCCAGGGGGTGTTTTGGAATTTCCCATCTTTGGAGGCTTTTAAGAACAGGTTGGATAAACACCTCTCAGGGATGTGTTATGTCCTGCTGCAGCAATGGGAGATGGACTTCATAGTTCTTGAGGTCTTCCAAGTCCTTCATTTCTATGTATTTTCCACTCTCCCTTGCCCTCTAGAGTACTTCCGGTATATAGCTAGAATATCTGATTCATCAAGATGTTTATGTATGCACAGATCACTTCTGGGATATGTTTTTGGTCAGTAGTACCCATGAGGGCAGTGCATATGCACTAAGTGTCAACATGCCTTCAGCTGAGAACATACAGGGCAGGACTCCCCTCTGCCTTGACCTCTCTCTCCTCTTCACCCCTCCAAAGCCCCCAGTTCTCTCACTGCCTGTGGCTCGTAGAGGCTATGGTTGGAGGTATGAGGACACTCAAGGTTCATGTGCTGCCTCAGTGCTTACTGCTGACACAGTCTCTGGCTTGAGTGCACTGAGTTCATGCATGCATAGAGTAGAATATATACAACACATCTTTAAAAAAAAAAAAAACCCCTGATGTTATAGGTAAGTAATCATTCTTTATTTAAGTGGGATCTTTCTGTCTTTGGTATTTCTGGGCTATCTATCACCTTGGTGTTGTAGCATTCTGACTTAAATACACACTAGGAGCAATGATTCAGGAGTTTTGTAATACTTAAGAATAAGGATTATAGTTAACTTTCCCTCCAAGTTCCAGGGCACGCTCCCCCCCCCCCTCTTTTTTTTAAAAGTACTGAAATTTCATCCCTGTAAATAGACTTATTTTCTGGTGTCCTACATCTTGGCTAAAGTTCAAATTTATATTTCACGGGGTTTTTTTTGTTTTTGTTTTTGGTTTTGTTTTTTTTACAGGCATTACGAGTAATGGCCAAAATTATGCGTGAATGTTGGTATGCTAATGGAGCAGCAAGGCTAACAGCTTTACGCATTAAGAAAACATTATCACAGCTCAGTCAACAGGAGGGCATAAAAATGTAATCCTGGATTTACTACTGAAGTGCACTTGAAAGATCCATATCTGAACCTGGATGGCATGTACAGAAGGTTATTAGCTCTACCTCACCGAGGGAACAGAAGGATATTGCCGCCTTTTGATATTTTATAGGAACATCAGTTACTAGCCCCAGGATTTCTGTGAACGTGATACAGGTGATTGGGTCTTTTTTGTGCACTATGAACACTTCTTTCCCAGGACACTTACAAAACATTGTGTAGTCTAGCTTTATTTTTATTAACATGTAACTATTTTAAAAGTTGATTACTGGTCTTAACTTTCATTAACTGTGCTGAAGACATGAAGATGGTTTTTAAGGTATTGGAGCTGGTTCACAAAATTGCATACAATGCATTGAGGGGTCTTAAGTGATTTTTATTAGTGGTTGGTACAACTGAGTATTCTGAACCCCACTGCAAGCTTTTTCTTTTATTCAGGTTTTGAATGTACTATTGCAGTATAACTTTCTAGATATTAAGCTTACATCTATTGGACACCTACCTTGATTTACAAAAATGACCTCATTCAGTTGTGGGGAACATAATTTATGCAACTATATTTTGTACGCTGTTGTGCTTTCACTTATTCAGCACATTGCATTGCCTTCAACATAGATTGTACTATACCAGTAAGTGCCACTTCGGAGTCTTTCTAATGCAAATCACTATGAACATACAAAGTTTATGGTACTTATCATTTCAAAACTGAATTCAAAAATTGAATTATTCCTTAGCTTAATGACCTAATTAGCACTCTATTTGGCATGTAGCAACATTATTCTTGGAATATCTTTCTTTCAGCAAGATCTGATTCTTAAACCACTGTAGGAATTTAAATGGTATGCAAGTTATCTAATTCAGTGTTATGTTTTTTAACTGTGCATCATATGTATAAGTTCTAATAACATCTAAGAATTTTTAATTAAGTGGCATTTTATTAAAATGTTTGTCATACTCTTGTCTAAACTAGCAAGAGGACTAAAGGTTTTTAAGATAAAAGTTTTACTCTTTGCATTCTACACTTGCAAGAAATCTATTTTTCAGTTTCTCAGTCTTTCCTTTTTTCTTCTCCTTGAACAGTATTATTTGAAAAGACAAGAATTAACTTAATCTGTAATTAAAGATGATTATTTGTAATATTTGGGCTTGTTTTAATTAAGAAGCTAAAAGCTGCTCTCAAATTATGCGTGCATATGCTATGTGTATCTTACATACACAAAGTAGTAAGCTTAAAGACTTTGGATACACACCCATAGAGTTCTGGTGTCCTTGTTATAATTGCAAGAACAAAGAGTTTGTGTTGTCATTAGAACTCTGGGGAAAAAATGTGCACAGATTTACTCAACCTTCACATCTCAAACAAGTATATCTTTTCACAGGATTTTAACAAACTCTTAAGATACAGGCTGTATCCCTTTCTGTCTGAATGTCTCTTAAAATTGTTAAACACATGAAATATAAAAAAATCCAGGAATCATCTTTGCCCTGAAACTAGGTTTTTAACAATTACAAATATCTGCTTGAGTAGCAGGTATTTGTTTGCTGTTGACTTTACTAATGCATAAAAAAGGGTGAATTGATATATTGCCCAATTTTAATGAAGATTATTATGAAGACATATACAGGTGAATGATATCCTAAAATGCATAATAGCAATATTGTGAATAAGCCTATGTGTATTTTGGGTTCAGATGACATCACAAATAGTTTGTTC